>NW_027367273.1:0-59977 GCF_046119375.1 Phyllobates terribilis | reverse complement strand
TGTTCACATCTAAAGGGATAAAAAAATCACCCAGAAAACGTAAAAAAAAATAAAAATAACAGTTCATCATTAATTACAAAAATGTCACCGCGTGGATTCATTAAAAAACCCATCTTTTAATCTCAGCCCTCCATTTTCTAATCTAATGGCTCAACATGCTTCGCACTTCACACCATAAGGGTTGTTTTCACCGGAACTCACCTCTAATAAGGAATAGTGTTGGTTTTATACTTTAATTTGCGTGATTAGAAACCTCATACGCAGTGGCGGATCTAGGAATATTTTGCATGATTAGAAACCTCATACGCAGTGGCGGATCTAGGAATATTTTGAAGGGGGGTCACCACATTTTTTTAAAATATAACATAATATATAATAATAATAATAAATTTATTATGAAAGTTATTCATAAAACATCAAAAATAGGTGAGATTGGATGGATATGAGATTTGAACTCAAGACCTTTTCATAGTACAATTAGAGTTTACCACCTTAGGTAGAGAATTTTGCTGTTATAGGTTGTATTTTTTTTTAAAATATATCTACTTTTTTATTTTTTCTTCCACTAAATATAAGTACCGGGATCGGGTAAACAGAGGGGCCGGGCCCCCTTCATACCCCCTGAATCCGCCCCTGCTCATACGGAACACACAACTTTATGCAACTATATTCGAAAACAATAAACCTTATACTATTTGTTTGATAACAAATATGTTGACTGATGTGTCAATCGCAAGATTCATGGGCATATATTTTACTAATTTTTAAGGTCAACTTCATGTTGATTATGTAGCTAATACGGTAAGATTGTTACGTCTAACTACTCAGATGAAGACAAACTGAAATCAGTTAAAATAAAAAGATTTGAATCTTTGTGTCAATTGACACTAGTTATAACGTGTCCACCGAAAATTTCGGTGGCAAAGACAAAAATAGTATTATGGTTTAAGTTCGAACAAACAAAACATTATTATGGTTTGCATTTTCACGCTATGGTCCCCACATTAACTCCTTAATTTGTCCTTTTTTTTACACGTCAAATATTAATTACATCTTTAACTATTATTTTTAAAGAAAATTAATTTCATTAAAGTGAAAAAGGAATGAGTCCCTTATTCTTTTTCGATATTAGTTTACACGACAAAGGAAAAAATAATAGCAAGTAATAAAAATCAATTCAATCTAGAGAAACCAAGACGAAATAGCAATTAATAAAAATCAATTCAATCTAGAGAAACCAAGACGAAAATAAGAATAATAATCGCCAAAGCATTAAATGTTTTTTCATAGACCCAAAAATGTTAATTGAAATATGGCAAGAAGTAACACTAAGGGTCAGTTCGTTTCAACCCATTCATCTAGATGAATGGGGTGAAATTAGATGAAACATGCTCATTCATCTACCTCTTCCAAACAAACTCCTAATTTCAGCCACAATTTCATCTCTTCATTGTCGGATTTCAATTTCATCTACCTTTTCCAATTTCATCTAGACGAAGATGAAATTCCTTCATCTAACCCCCATGAGATGAAGGTAATTTTTCATCTAGATGAAGATGAAATTCCACAATTCATCTACCTTTTAATCTATTTTTTATTCATCTACCTAATTTCATCTAGATGAAAAAAATACTTTCATCTAATATTGTCAAATGGAGCCTAAACCAAATATAAGGACGGTGATCAAAGAACTTAGAAAAAGCCTTACATGAAGGATTTCGTACCAAATAACAAGAACAGTTGAGATTTGATATTGTAACAAACACCCTAGTACATGAAGGATTTCATTTTAATTCTCGATTCCAATCCGATTTTAGAAAATACAGCAACATGAAAGATTTTATTCTGATTCTGGATTCTAATTTGATTCTAGAAGATATATGAAAGGATGTCTAAGACGTTACCATAATATTTATCCACGAAAAACTTATGGCCAAAAATGAAAATAAGGACCATGACCCATATAAAACATTTCCATTCAACTAACAAAGCACGTGTAAATGTGTGAGTGAATATCACAGATTCTTTAGACAAGAAATCAATTGAAATGGCCATTTTTTGTGACTTCACTTCACCTGCTAATGAGATCTAAGAAGATAAAATATTATTCAATTTTTGTTATCATTCATTGACTCAATATCAATGAATCATGACTTCACTTCACATACAAGCTGCTTTTGTTTTAGTGGTTTGCATATGAATTATACCCTCATATAGATTGTTTTTACATGAACAAAGCATATCTAAATCTAACCCATGCTTGTATCTGATTCTTGAGCCTTCTTCCTCAACCTATAACCCAATTAGCTTCAATATTAAGAAACAATGCAACATCAACATCCAACACAAATACAATATGGCCAATTATTATATGATCTGTATCGTCAATACCAGGGACAAAAATATAGAAAAATCATGTGACAACATTTTGGGATACCAAATAAAGCCAAGTGTTAATCTCCTTCTAAGCTTCTGAAATAATTAGGCAAAAACAGAGAGTCTTAAGCTAGAACGAACCAGGAATAGAACTATAGAAGTATGAATTCAGATGCTTTTTTGTTTATACTCAGCTGTCAATGATTGCTTCAGAATGTACCAAGAACATAAAAGCTAAGAGAAAATAACAAATAATTACCAGAAACACACAACTATTCACATCATTATGCTCTTTCTCAAGTCTAACTAGAATCCCTGAGACACGGAAGAAGATGGAAGGTATATTTTACACCAAATCCTAGAAAACATACGATTAACACAATATAAATCGAAGTTTTGGGAATTTTTTCATTCACTTGTATTAGCAGCTATCACATAAGTTACATCCTTGTGTTGAAAGTGTAAAGTTTAAACAAGAAACAGCAGCATCTTCTTTTGGAGGAACTAAAACAACAATGTAAAACTATTGGGAAGGAAAAAAAACACACCTTAATAAAGACTATTGTCAAACACCCATGGTTCATGGATAAAAAGTTCTCTCCCATTCATCTGGACTCTTCCGGATCTTACATCTTCTTCACGCTTTCTAGCCTCTTCAGCTCTCCTTGCTGCAGCATCTTCATCCTGCATGAACAAGATAAACAAAAGGATTGAACTAGATTCATGGGATGTAGTTATTCACATCAAAATGCCACATATGATATTGAAATATAATGCATTGATGCTCTCTGCCGGATACTGTATAATTTGTAAAAAGGAGGATCTATTATAAAGCCTGACAAAGTTGTCATAAATTTCTTGTTTGAACATTCAGTTATTTTTGAAGAGGTGATACCATGCAGTTTACTAGAATAAGCAATGTGGTGCATAAAGTTCTATTATTTAACCCTACCTAATCAATCTGAAATGACAAATCACAAGCAAATAAGTATAATTTGTCAGCAGTCACAATATATCTAATTCCCATTGTATCAGTTTTAGTAATATGTGACAACACAAAAGAAGCTATATGCTTCATTTGCCAGAAGAAAGTTAGGAAACTCGTAAAGCTCCATTTACAGAAAAACCATATCTTGCGAGATTGGATAACATTTTGGGCATGTTTTCGCAACCTTATCACCCTTGTAGCAATGCCATTATGTAAGTTCCAGGAACCTGCATGGCCAGGCTAGGTTTTCGCAGCAACTATAATCTTGCAGATGATTAAATAAGACCCTCCCTTTCACCAATCCCAGTTCTGCAAACCGTTAATTATTTTTTAGATTGAACTCAACTTCTAGGGTTCGCAGCAAGCTAGCAGCATCCATTGTTATATCTTGCTCGGTTAGCTAAGCAATTGAAATTACCAAGGCCGAAAATCAGGAGAATCAACAACTAATGCATTCAAAGAGAATGCTCTGTTCAAGTTCATTATCAACCAATTCATAAACGGATTCCACGTATGAAGACAGTAAACCAATTGATAAAGGTAAATAGTGAACAGAATCAACCAAATGAAAATCTATAATTTTGCATATGATTAAATAAGATCTTCCTTCCTTGCTTTCAGCAATCCCAATTCCACAAATTGTTAATTGATCCATGTTTCTTTCATTGAAAGAACTCAACTTCTAGGGTTCACAGCGAGCTGGCAGCTATACATTTGTTATATCATGCTAAGGTAGCAAAACGCTCGCTTCAAGTTCATTATTATCAACCATTTCATAAACGGATTCCACATACGAAGCTGGTAAACCAATCAATAATGATAAAACGAGAACAGCATCGTACGAGTGCATAGATGCTGGGGAATTAGGATTAAACTACGATTTGCAAAAGAGGCGAGAATTAGGGCAAAGACGAAGATGAACCTTTTGTTGCTTCCAAGCTAGGAATTGAGAGCGGGAGATCGGAGCAGCATTAGGATTGCGTGGGGAAGGTTGATCTTGAGTAACCATCGCTTCTTGTTGCTCCGCCCCCATGACCTAATCGGAATCGCATGGAACGCGCTGTGACAATTCTGAACAGAGAATTTAGGCGGGTCTCTATTGGGCAAATATTCGGATCAGAAAGATCTGGGTTTGTAAGGTAAATGGTGAATTTGGATGATTGCCTGGTTGGTTATATGGTAGATTTTCTTTTTAATAAGTAATACGATACGAAGGACATTTATACAGAAGTCCTAATCTAACCGGATAATTTTTATAAACTTTACAGTTTGAGAAAGGGTTTGATTGTGAGCTATGAAACTCTGAGTAATGTTGTTATAATTGATTTTGTTAACAACACGAGAAATGTCGTGATAATCCCAGTTTGATTTCGCTAGGAAGTATGCTGCCGCATTTAAGCTTCTGTGAATGTGTCTGATTTGAATCTCAAAAAAGAGAGATAAAGTGCTTGGCGTCGTGAATGATGTGGGCAATGTCCCAAGAAACTTTCCAGGTATTGCGGAGGCTATGAATGACAGTCTTATTATCTCCTTTAGTAACAACTCTACCTAACTCCAGCGCATAGGCCACCCTGATGCCAGCAAGGCTTCAGCATGGAGTGAATTTGAACAATGATTTTGTTATGGTGAGCTTGGATAATCAATCCAGACGAATCCCTGATAATGAAACCGATACTACTGTCAGATTGGTTAACAACGCCATCAAAATTAATTTTGACCCAGTTTGTGTTTGGTTTTGTCCCGCCTTTAAGATTTTTATGAATATAATTGTTGTCCAGGTTAGGAGGTTTCTTGCTCTTAAAATGGTTATTATTCTTAGGAGACCACATCTTGAATTGAGACATAGCTCGAGAGATAATGATGCCATGAGAATATGGGTACTATATTGTTCTCTGTGAAAGATAAAGTTGTTTCGGGTCAACCAAATATTCCACCATATGAAGAAGGTAATATTGCAATTAGTATTGGAGTTATAAAAATGTAGAGAGAGTGAAGAAAGTCATGTTCATTGGGAAGGGAGTAGGTGATACCAAGTCTAGAAGAAAGTAACGTGAAGGGTTTTTTGGTGAAATCACAGTTGAAGAAAAGGTGGTTGGTAGCTTCATTACAAAGGTTGCACAAGGGGCATTGATCATTGACTATATGGAAGTGTCTATTGAGTCTTTCCTTAGTTGGAAGGTTATCTGTACAAACTTTCCAAAGAAAGGTTTTAACTTTTGGACGAATATCGTACTTCCAGACTTTGTCATGGAAGGGGATGTTATTACGGGTTTTATTGGAGTGAAAAGTCGTGTTTGAGGAAAAATGGCCAGAGTTAGAGGGAAACCATATGACATAGTCTTGGATGGGGGTTACCGGAATATAGATTTGTGAGATCTTGTTGACAATATATTCGGGGAGAATTTGTTTGAGTTTGTCAATATCCCAATTTCTATGCGTAGTGATGTATTCATTGACCTTAGAATTGATATTCTGGCTATTTCTAAGATGATGGATATCAGTTTGGGGGATCCATCGATCAGTCCAGAAGGAGATTTTGGATCCATCACCAACGTTCCATAAAATATTTTTAAGGAATGCTGGTTTAAGGGAGAGGAGTCTGTTGAATTGTCAGGAAAACTTATGAGATTTCTGAATATCAATGATGGAGGAGTTCTTGATATATTTTTCATAGATGATAGAACACAAGATAGAATCTGGTTTTATGAGGAGACGCCAAAGAAGTTTCATTTGTAAAGCCTGAAAAGAGAGTCGGATCCCAAGACCTCCTTCATCTATAGGTTTACAAATTTTATTCCATCTGATAAGAGGGTGGAAGTTTTTGTCGTAGTTGTTCCAGAATAATTTCTTGTGAATATCATCAAACTCTTCGCATAATCCTTTTGGAAGGAGAAAGCATTGCATTAGATGATTCATTTTGGATGTAAGGTTAGAATGAATCATGAGAGCCCTATCGGCTTGTAAGAGGGAATTAGCTTTCCAACGGCTAAGTTGGTGGGTTAAGTTGGATTTATAGGTATTGAATGTCTGCTTACAAATTTTATCATCGACAATTGGAATACCCAGATATTTCTCAAGTTTAGTAGTGATTGGAATATTCATAAGGCTAGCCAGGTCGTGGGCATGATGTTTGGATACATTCTTTGAAAATTGTATAGAGCTCTTTCTGAAACTAATATTGAGACCACTAACTTTAGATAATTTATCAAGGAAAGACTTAATATAATTAATATTGTTGATGGTGGCATCAGCAAAAATGATAGTATCATCGGCAAAGCTAAGGAAAGGGATGTTGTTACCGTTCTTAGTGAGTTGTATACCAATATGTCTGTCGGGTCTTGAGGCTTCTTGAGTTAGGGGTCGGGAAAAGAATTTCATAGTTATGATGAAAAGGAAAGGAGAAATCAGGTCTCCTTGGCGAAGGCCACACAAGGGAGAAAATTCAGGACCCGGTTGATCGTTAGTAAGAACTGATAGTTTGGATATAGTGATGCATTGTTTAATTAAGGAAATCCAGTTTTGACTAAATCCAAAGGCCTGAAGTATAGAGAAGAGGAAATTCCAGTCCAACTTATCATATGTTTTTTCATATCAATTTTGATAGCCATACATTTAGTGGATTTAGTATTATTTTTATGAAAAGAGTGGAATATTTCATGAGTTGCTAATATATTGTCATGAATGAGTCTACCTTCAACAAAAGCGCTTTGAAATTTAGAGATTAATTTGGGCATTAAGGGTTCTAGGCGATTAAGAACAAGTTTAGAAATAATTTTATAAGAGGAATTACAAAGACTAATTGGTCTAAAATGATTCATGTTAATGGGATTGTCAACCTTAGGGATAAGAGTTATGAAGGCGTGGTTCCAGTGGGAGTGTATGTGCTTAACATGAAAGAAGAATTTAATGGCTTCGAACAGGGATGGACGAAGAATATTCCAAAATGATTTATAAAAATCAACGGAGAATCCATCAGGTCCCGGGGTCTTGTCTGATGGTTGTTCAAAAACGGCTTGTTTAATTTCCTCTAGGGTAGAAGGTTTAGAGAGTTTTTCATTATCTTCGTTGCAGATAAGATTCAGGATGATGATGATGTCCTCCCCTGAGATAGGACAAAGACGTTGACTCGAAGCGACAATTCATAGGTGATTCTATGTATCTCCTGAAGAGAACCATGAAAGAGGAATCGATCAAAGCGTTCTAGAATATTATTAGTATGATTTTGATATTTGCACCAAGTATAAGGGAATCCTGTGAATTTTGAATCAACCAATCCTAAACTAAGCATAATGATATTAACACGATTAAATCGGCGAGGACTTGGGTCAATACCACTGGATTCATCAAGGGGGGAGATGATATCATTAAGATCACCAATTATAATGCAAGGAAGATTAATATTGCTAATGTTATTAATAATTTTGTCCCAAAATTCGTCTTTTTCATCTTCTCTGGAAGGAGCATACACAAACACAAGGATAATTTTGGAAAACCAGAAATCCAATTGAGCATAGATTACATTTTGGGTGATTAAGTTCAAATGTAAGGATTGAGTGTTAAAGTTGTTTTTAATAAGTAACCATAATCCACCTCTAGTTCCGATCGAGGGGCACCAAAAAAGATTATCGAAAACCTAATCTCTTAATTTCTTGATTTGTGGGACTAATATCAGTTTTAGTTTCCACTAGACAAAGCATGTCAAGATTGTTAGATCGACGAATAAAATTGATTTCGGTTTGGAATGTATTTCTCTTCACACCTCTAATATTAAACCAATGTTCATATGACAGTGATTAAAGGTCTGCTACTGACCTGATTCATCAATTTAATAATACCAATGCTATGATACATCTTTTTCTCAACTTTGAAGGATGTCAAATGGAAGGAGGAGTATTTCCAAATGAAAGTGTTAAGGGGATGTTTCAAGTTTGTTGTTAAGACTAAGTTTCGGTGTCTTTTGCCCTGGTGTCGATGACTTTTGTCCCGTTTTATATAGTACTCGATAAAAAATGAAAAATGGTTAGTGGTAGGTTCATAGTTTGGGTCAAAAGACAAGTTTAAACAAGGAATAATTTTGTCGATGAAGTCATGTAAATTGAAATTCAATAATGTATACATCATGAGAAACATTTCAGCCTTTATAAGATAAATCGTTAGACTTGTTTTGATAGTTAAGTGTTCAGGGTTATGGTTTGGGCTATGCCTTTCGCCTAGCGTAAGGTGGCTTTTGCCTATTATCAAGTGGCTTTTGCCAAGGGTCAAGTGGCTTTCGCCCGGCGTAAGATGGATCTCGCCTATTGTCAAGTGGCTTTTGCCTAGTATTAAGTGGCTTTCGGCCTCTATACAGAGGCGTCCAACCCAAAGAAAAATCATATCGCTGAGTACAGAAACCACAAAATAAAAAAAAGGATAAGAGAACAAAATGTCGGATAAATGAAAGTTCTGCAAATTAGACATATTGCAAGGCAAAAAGGAGAATATTCCACTGGAAAAAAAACTACAAAGTAGATACTAAAGAGAAAAAATTGAAACTTGTCAATCAAATCAAAGGCAACGGCTAAAAAGTTAATGCAGAAAGGGATAAAATTCATAGTAACATATATGGAAATAAAAAATATTAGAACGGTTGTTATTCATGCAAGAGAAATTCACAAAGGAGACATTGTTAACATAAAATCAGTGCCTACGTTTGCAAATTTCAAATACAGACCAAATATTCATGAGAGAGTTACAAGATAGGGATTTAGAGTGCCTCTTCGTATAGATGATTAGCTGGCTTTCGCCTAAGATTCAGTGACTTTCACCTAGTTTTTGATGGCTTTCGCCTAAGATTGGGCGGCTTTCGCCTGATTTTTTATGGCTTTCGCCTAAACAAAAGAACACCATGTATCCCAAAAACCCAAATGAAACAAGAGAAAAGTCAGGATTGATTTTCACACATAATTGGTGCCTGCAACACTTAGTAATGAATATGAAATAATTATGAAGTTTAGAATATTGGGTTATGCTTTGTTTAGAATGGCATAAATCCCGGTTATGATGGCAAAAGGCCAGGTTATTTTCTCCCATATGCAAAAGACCAACATACACAATAGCTAGACGTAGATTCAGAACAGTACATGCTTGAAGGATCTAGTCCCCTTACAAGGAAAACTAGTCGCCTTACAAGGAAAAGGAAAGATCCTAACAAAGATATGCACATCCGGAAAATACCAGAGCCAAAGAAGAGGATTGAAAAATAGCAGAAAAATAAAATGAAGAGAAAATGAACGATACATACTCTGGAAATGAAGAGGAAAGGCAAGCCAAGATAAGGATACGAGCCTCGCTGATTCGTCGAGAACAGTAGATGTGACCTCCGCCGAACAGACACGCCAACAACCCAAACCAGAGCTTGAGAAGATTCAATTGGCTGGGAGAAACGAGGGTCTGCAGATACCAACAACTGACGGAGATCCAGCTGAGGAGAAAACCAGTTGTGGATATCAATGGAAACGTGGGTTATGGTAGAATTTGGAAGAAGGAAAAAAAGAATAATGAGGTGAAAATCTAAGTTTATGTTTAATGCGTTTATTTGGTTTATAAGAAGGAGCTTAAAGTATTAAAAGATTATGTTTAAAGTTAAAAATAAAGATATAGGACGTCTAACTCTGATGTACAGGGTAGCACGCTCAAAGAAAGCGTACATGTTCGTGACCACCCAACAACACACTTATGTCAAGCGTGCGAGCTCGAGGAAACCTCAAACATTTGCACGCTTGGATTGAGCGCGCATATCCAATAGCACGCCCAGTTAAGGCGTGCTTATGGTGGGATTCAGGCTTGGGACAGGCCCACAAGCACGCTTAACCTAAGCACACTAGCACTCTTAGGTTTACCGTGCTTGTTTCTTCTTTATATAGACTCTTCGTCTTCGGCCGTTTTTTGTCTTCGCCTTCTTCCTCTATTTCCTTTTGTCTTCTTCCCTTCCGGCGCCGTTCTTCCCTTCCGGTCGGTCTTCTCCCCTTCCTTTTTCGTCTTCCTCGGTTCTTGCTCAATTTCCTTCCTCCTCTCTTTGTTCCTTTCGTTTTCCTCTTACTCATCAGCTCTCGATTTGTCTCCCGCCTCCCCTTAATGGCCGGAAAAGGGGACTACGCTCCCGCTCACGATCCTGCTCTCACCATCCCCGAAAATCCAACATTAGCCACCGCCGAATCCCAGACTATAGATGCCGGAGCACCACCGGCTTCAATGGCCGTCGATTCCCAGACTGTAGACGTCGGAAAATGGAGCTCCACCGGCCGACGATTCACATGTGGACGAGGTGCCAACTAATTTGGTGACAGACGACGAGCAACCATCTGTCGTTTGTGGTGTTGCCGACGGTGGTGGGAGACAACCCGTTACCCAAGATACACGACATTTAGCGGAGCTCGATATTGAAATCACTCCAATAACGGTATCCTACGAGGTAAATTATAAGTTTTAATTTGTTTATTTACATTAATTTTGATATTGAAAATTTTGTGATTAGATTAGTATATTAGAATTGAAATTATAATTAGAAATAGAAATATGAAAAATTGAAATTGAAAATATAAATCGAAAATGTTTTACAATATTAAATGTTGAATTAAGATTCCTAAATCAAAAACGATTTATGGGAATTCGATATCAAACGTTGAATTGGATTTGATTTTTAGAATCGTAATCGATATATGGATTACGATTTAAGATATAAAATGTCGAATTAAGAATTTAGGTTTGATTGGATTAGAAATCTAATGGTGAATTTAAATCGATTAGAATTGATCGAATAAAAATAAAAATAGTTTTATTCAAAAGATGTTTTTTCAATAATGACACTAAAGTTTGCGAGCGAGTTTGGGTGATACTGGGATGACGGCACCTACACTGATAGTGTAAGTAAGGACACGACGGGTGGGTGTGACAGACTCCATACGTCAGTGTGTACTTGATGTTGCCGAGCGATTGGAGGAGGGGGGCGTTTGTTCATCTAGATAGAGACGATCTGGTTGTTGAGGATGTGTTTTATGATGATGATTTATTCTACATGAGTATTGATCCGGTTGTTGAGATGATCCATTCACCACATCGTTCACCTTCGGCTTCTGCCTCTCTGCCACCAGTCGGGTCCACTAGGCCCCCGGTCAAGTCTACTGTGCCATCAGTGGAGTCGACCGTGCCACCGGAGGAGTCTACTGTGCCACTGGTGGAGTCTACTATGCCACTGATGGAGTCTGTTGTGCCACCCGTTGGGGATTCTGTGCCACCGGCTTCTGTTTCTATGTCAGCTGCTTCTACTTCTGTGCCACCAGTTGATGCTCCACCTGAGTGGATTCCTGGGGCCCCCGTAAAGCAGGTTTACTAATTAGTTACAAGTCACACATTGCACGAGCCATTTACGACTTGACTCCTTGGATAGACCCTGCTGTCATTGAGCCGTTATTAGTTCGACAACCTAGGAGACAGAGGAGACGTGTCTAGGGTGGACATGTAGAGGTTGGCAATTCTCCCGCGGGTGATGATTGTGGTGAGGATGTCACTCCTGAGGTCGTAGATCCTAAGGCTCGTGTTGTTCTTGCTCCTGGACTGAGAGGTCACGCTAGATGACAAGCGGAGCAGGATTTGGTAGGTTTTTTAATTTAGCAATACTTTGCAAAATCGGTTTTAAATCAACTATGTTGAACTTTCAGACTGAAAAGTGTTTGAAGATCTACCCTCGCACAGTCTACGTCTCTACGTTTGAGGAGTATATTACAGATGATCCTGATTCCTGGTTCCAGATTGTTGGGAGGAACGGGTTGACGAATATTTGTACAGTTGGAGCTGCTTCTAGGATCGACTCCACCTTATTTCTGCTCTAGTTGAGAGGTGGCATCCGGAGACTAACTCGTTCCACTTCCACTTTGGCGAGATAGCGATTACATAGCATGACGTCCTCAAGATTACCGCGTTTCCGATTGATGGGAGGAGTTGCACATCGACTGTTTTCGATGAGACGACTGTCAGGGAGAGTGTGTGCTAGAATTTGGAGGTGACCGCATTACAGTTATCGAGATGGAACCATGCAGGAGGTATACCGGCATCGTGGTTGATCACACATATTGCGCAGTGGCTGCAGAGTGACCATCGAGATGAGGGCAAGGTTGATACATATTACCTCATTTTGCTACTTGCTTCTACTGTCTTGGTCGACAAGTTGATCAAGGAAGGGAAGCACAGTTGGCCGGCTCTCCAATTTAACCACGACGTCACGTCATCATATGCTTGGGGAGCAGGAGTGCTTGCGTACTTGTATCACAATTTAGGACATGCGTCACAACATGGAGCACAGGGGATCGATGGCTGCAACATTCTACTCAGAATAAGTTATAAGAAAATAAATGTATAAAATAGAACTATGTATTTAAGTCGAAATTTTCATTTGAAATAGTGGATTCATGTACATGCTTCGATTTGGGCTTACTTTCCCCATTTCCGTAGTCATGGCGTGATGTATACTGCAGCGTTGGAGATGCGCGTGCAGTTGTTAGAGAGGATACAATACCAGACGTGCCAGATTCCAACAACGTCAACCGTCTTAGACATATTCACAGCATCCTCGACGATGTTTTTGTGAGGGAGGTTTGATTTCTACGAGTTTTATTCTTCATTTAAAAGGAAAATTATAAACTGCAACGTCAATTTATTCACAGTTTTATTCTTCGAGTGAATGAAAACCCAGTGTTGAAAGTCAAGTGAGTGGAAGTGAACCCAACCATCTGCAACAATGACATGTCATGCCTATGGATACAAAGATTAACCATCATAAGAGATGACACAAACAAATAAAATTTAACTATTAAAAGAATAAATATCTTACTTGTTTGTCTTGTATGTGACATCCATGACTACCACGTGTGGGAACTTCTTCAACAACCGCAAGGACTCCTTGTTAGAAAAGAAAAGGATTTCAACCTCATGCGTAGTCTTATTCAGTAATGGATATAGAATATAAGCATTGTCGACCAAGAAATTATGGGACCATTATGTAACCATTAGCTCTCCACAATCCTCATAATCAAGCTTCTATAAGAAGTTGGCAATTTCCTTCCTAGATGTCACGTTCCCAGAAAAGTTTTCCTCAACTCGCTTAATATCTGCATTGGGGTCCTCAAACCATCCCCCACCTCCTAGCTGCTAACTTCTCCTAGGGGGTCATTCGTCCCATGAATGGGTTCCCAATAAGGTATCCCTTAACTTATGATTGGTCGACCTTCAATAACACCTATTATCCATTTTGAACTATGTTTTGTATTCCTAATCCCAATTAGCTCAAATTCACAATAGCACTTCTTTGATGCCGATTTGCGGATTCTAGGAACTAGAAAATCTGGGTTCACTAGGTTCCCCTTCGGTCTACCATTCCTTGGTGGACCGAATCTATCACATACCATAACATTTCAGTATTTGGTTGGCGAATTTTTTACCAATACTATCATCAATTTCTTCGCTACATATCTCGCCCAATTATACAACTCTTCTTTTGTATCCCACTCTTTATTAGCAATAAAATGTTCTTTGAAGTCTTCGCTCTAAAATTTAAATTTCAATGTTAGATGAACTTAAATTGGATTTTTCACTATTATCTAACTATTGAAACATATGAGCTAAATTTCATAGTAACTACTAATTATAGCCTCTAGTTATTGTAACTAATCTCATGAAATTCATCACTCACAATAAAAATTTATTTAATTACATTACTAACCAAATATTCGGGATTTTATCTTTGCACAATCATCTATCAATCCATCATCATAATCGAATTCATCTGAATCTGAACTATTCGAATAGTCGCTATCTTCCTCATCACTAAACTCACTATAATCATGGTGATCTATTTTGAAAGCAAAAACTTGTTTCTACAATGATTTCAAAACCAATATATTTATAGGAAAAAACCGGCTTTTTCGAAAAATATAGCCGTTAAGTACGCCCAGGCAGGGAGGGCCCGTGTTTCCCATTACAGACACGCACGCACAGCATCGGCATGCTAGTTACCAACAGTCATACTTTGCACGTCCAAGTTAGCGTGAAAATTATGAATGTTGTGGGCATGGCATGGTTTGCACGCCCATATCAAGCGTGCTATGTTTCCTTGCACGCCCAAGAAAGGCGTGAACTTTTCTAACAGTCATAGTGCAAGGTATGATCTCATTCCAAAATAAGGCTTGCTAGCACGCCCAAATGGGGCGTGCAAGGCCTAAGAGCACGCCCAAATTGTGCTCTTATCTCCCGAGCAGGACTTGCACGCCACCTTTGGGCTTGCTTCTTTACCAGGGTACCGAATATTGCACGCCCCATTTGGGCGTGCCCCTGCACGCCTTGTTTTGGCGTGCCAAATTTTTGTTCCCATAATGCACAAGCACGCCGGAGTTAGGCGTGCAAACCTTTCACTCCTCATTTAGACGTGTAAAAGGAGTGCATATAGATAAAAAAAAGAAGTACATATAGAAGGCCCCATATATATTATTAAGGTTAATAGCGTGTAAATTATTATTTATTTTTAACTCTTTTCACTTTACATTTAAGATAATGTAAATTAGTCAAGAGTTAGGTGTTCCTCTTAACCTATAAATAGTGACATTTTTCATTGTCAGTTACACATAAAACAAGAGCAAGAATACATTCTAAAGTCCCTGATCTCTTCTCACTCTTAATACTTAAAGTTGTTTTAAGTTGTCTCTTTATCATAATTAAGTCATCTTGTCTTAATCATTTTAAAATCAAGATCAAGGCACTTTGTCTTATTCATTTCACAACACGTTACCAGCACGACGAGCCTCTAATCATCACTTAGCAAGAATCATCAATGTGTGAAACTCTACTCAAGAGCTATTACAAAATTGATTTGAGAAGTATGCTCTATAATTGCCCACATACGGGATCTTCTATATCAGAAACTAGATTTTCTTCTTAGATCTAAAATAATTTTTTTATCAAAAATAGAAACATATTGTTAGATCTAAAACGAGTACAAATAAGATACTAGATTTACTTACTTCTTTTAGCTTCTTATCTTAAACTCTCCTCAAATTATTTCCTTGATTTCATAATGGAGTTTTCAAAACCAAAATGATGAGGATGGTAGTGATAATCATGATTATAACAATGCAAATGAAAAGCTCGGTTGAAAACCGATTACTATTAGCTCCAAACCGACAAAAAATCTCAGCCGAATCCATGAAAATGTTTTTGAAAATAAAATGGAAGGGAAGATTGAAAATGGAGTTGAGGAGGAAGAAGATAAGGACAAATGAAATGGGAGATGGGGAGGCATAAATATAAAGGGATAAAAGAGAATATCAGTATTAAAGTAATCTGTCCTAAGTATACTTGCATAACTTCCTTGAATTATACTATATGATTGTTGATTTGTTTTACGTCTCTCTCTGATTACATGTTATACATATTAAAATTAATCACATGGTATACGTGTATCTTATGACTTTGGCAATTATTTTTTCTCTTGCCATATAATGAATTAATCAACCATATATATGGTATTGAGAATACTAATTAATATTCTTCGATTTCATAATTTGTAGAAAATGGCAAAAATCGCTTAACGAGAATTTGAAATTCTTGACCTGGCTGGTCAAAGGTACCTAGAATGGAAATACGATATTGTATCTTACCTCAAGGCACATGGACTTTAGAATACCGTAGTAGTTAAAAATAAAATCACAAAACAAGAAAGGTTAAAGCTCTTGTATTTCTCCGCCAACACATACATAAAAGTCTTAAGGCTAAATATTTATTTCACGAGGATTCCTTGGATTTGTGGGAGAATTTAAAAGAATGATATGGACATAAAAATGATGTTTTAATCCCACAAGGAATATATGAATGGAATAATTTAAGGTTCCAGGATTTTAAATCCATAAATAAATATAGTAGTGCTATGTACAAGATCACTACTATGTTGAGGCTATGTGATAAAAAACAAGTAGAAATGTTAGAAAAAACATATTCCACCATGAATTCGTCTAACATATTGTTATAGCAATAATACTGACAACAAATATGAGACCTACCGGCTCAATGGCTCATCATGAGGCTAACACTGTTGACAACAGGTTCCAATATGGGAATGCCGACACATATGGTCAACAACAACGACACGGCGGTGGCCGTGGTTGTGTTTGTGGTGGTCGTGGGTGGATGAGGTGGCCGTGGAGGTTTTGGAGGCCGTGGAGGTCGTGTATTCATGGTCAAGACCACTATAAATACCGTGACAAAAATAACTTCAAGGGGAATGGTAAGCAAAAGGTCCAGATGGATCATAAAGGACACTCCCATAAATCAAAATCTACTTGCCACAAATGTGGCACAACTAGTCATTGGACTAGAGAATGTCACGTGGCTCTATATCTGGTCAAATTGTACCAAAATGAGAAGAACAAGGGAAAGTCCATGGAGACCAACTTCATTGAAAGTGCGGGTGTAATAAATGCACACATGTCTAGCCAAGATAATGGTCAATTTCTCGACTTTGAGCATATTGATGATTTTACCGTATAAAACCTTGAAATATCTATGTAATTTCATAACTTTATTTCTTTGCACTGTGTTTTTTCACTTATGTATTTTTCTTTTAAGCTTTGTAAGATTTGGTATTGATGTGTAATATATATTAAGTTCCTTTCTTATTAGTATTTTACAACTCTTTTTACATTTATGTTAGAAAGGATGAACTCATCCAAAGTGAAACTCGATAGGAAGGAGCAATGTCTTTTAGACTGTGCAACGACGCACACCATCTTGAGAAACAAAGAGTACTTACTCAGTGGAAAGCTTATGAAGGCAATGTCACCACAATATCCGGGTGCATCTATACACATAGAAGGCTCTCAAAGAGATATTTTTATACTCCCAAGAGGGACAAAATTTATTATAAATGACGCATTATATTCAAGTAAATCTCAAAGAAACTTATTGAATTTCAAGGATGTGCATCATAATGGATTTCATATGGAAAAAATGAATGAAAATGGAAAAGAATATATGTGCATCATAAGATATGAAACTGATAAAAAATAGATCCTTGAAAGGATGCCCGGACATACCTCCGGATTATCTAAGGTCATTTGACCAAACTTCTTCCACCTTGTGGCATGACCGTTTGGGTCATAAAGGGTCAGTAATGTTGCATAAAACCATAAGGAATTCACTTGGACACCCATTAAAGGACATTAAGCTCCTATCGACTAGTGACTTTAGTTGCAGTGCTTGATCACTTGGAAAACTTATTATAAGACCTTCCAAAAACAAAATAGCGAGTGAAACGGCTGCATTTTCGGAAAGAATCCAAGGAGATATATATGGACCAATTACTCCACCATGTGGACCATTTCAATATTTTATGGTGCTAATTGATGCATTCACACGTTGGTCACATGTAACTCTATTATCAACACGAAATGTTGCATTTGCCAAACTACTTGCTCAAATAATCTGACAGAGGACACAATTTCCGGACTATATAATAAAGAAAATCCGGCTTGATAATGCAGACGAATTCAGATCTCAAACTTTCAATGACTATTGTATGTCCACTGAAATTGATGTAGAGCATCTAGTAGCTCATGTTTACACATAGAATGGTCTGGCTGAATCCTTGAAAAAGCAATTACAATTAATCGCTAGACCATTACTAATGAAATCGAGATATTACATGCATCAAACTTTGGTTTGATTGAGACCAAGTGCAAACCATGAATATTCCCCACTACAATTAGTGTCTAGTAAGGAGACAAATATTTCACATCTAAAAGTATTTGGATGTGCTTTTTATGTTCTCATTGTTCCACCTTTGCATACAAAGATGGGTCCATAAAGGAGATTACATTGGTTTCAAATCCCCCTCAATCATTAAATATCTCGAACGAACAACTGGCGATTTATTTACAACAAGGTTTGTTGATTGTCAATTTGATGAAAGCATATTCTCTAAGTTAGGGGAGAAAATAATGGTGTGAATCCACATGAAAAAGAGATTAAATGGTATGCAGTAGAATTATCTCAGCTTGAGACCCATCACCAATGGGCCCACAATACTCTATGAATACAGCTCAGCATGCGTTGCTCAGATGAAGAAAAGCTACATAAAGGGAGATATTACAAAACATATCTTACCCAAATTCTTCTCTACCCATGAGTTGGATGAAGCTGGAGAAATTAACATTCAACATATCTGGTCGAGTGATAATTTGACCGACATGTTCACAAAGTCATTAAACCCCATGAAATTTGCAAAACTAGTATCAAAGATTGGAATTTGCAGACTTGGAGACACTCGTTGATCTCAGGGTAAGCATCATGCGCAATGCACTCTTTTTCCCTTAAGTTAAGCTTTTATCCTACATGCTTTTGCTTGACAAAGTTTTAATGAGGCGACATCAAGGCATCCAATGGGATCCATGGTTGCACTCTTTTTTTTCCCTTTTATTAGTTTATTTTGTCCCACTTCTGACAAGATTTTTAACAAGACAACATATTTTCATACCCCATATCAATTTGAATGTGAATATTCAGGGGGGTGTTATGTATTAGTTATTTATCTAATGCATTTATTTGGCTTGCAAGAAGTAGATTAAAGCATCTAACAAATCATGTTTGAAGTTTGAATTGAAGATGTATTATTAAGGTTAATAGTGTGTGAATTATTCACCTTCTTAACTCTTCTTAAATTTTCATTTAAAATTAGTCAAGAGTTAGGTGTTCCTATTAGCCTATAAATAGAGGCAGTATCCATTGTAAATTACACACAAAAACAAGAGAAAGAATACATCTCTAAAGTTCATGATCTCTCCTCCTCTCTCTTAATACTTAAAGTTGTTTTAAGTGGTCCCTTTATCAAGATTAAGTCATCTTGTCTTAATCATTTCAAAATCAAGATTACGACACTTTGTCTCAGTCATTTCACAACAGTCTAGAGTATATTAATTTCCGAGCATTTTTAGAATGATAAGGAGATGCTACATTCGAAGAAATAAGGATGTTAGCTGCACAGTTGGCTTATCCTAAACAACGGTAAAAATGGACACCTCGAATGTGTTAAGAGTCCACAATAATTGCATAAATCTCTTATGGAATGTGTCAAATCTATATTTATTGCATTCATTTGAACTGTTGCGAAAGCCGCAAGTGCCTCTACCTAGAGTATACTATAGTCACAGATACTTTGGCGATGAATGAACAAAATCTTGTCTTCCGTGTTGCGTATGGTACATCTTATAGATGAGTATTAATCTATCAATATAATAATAAAGTAAAATAAAAAATAATCTATTTTTCAGTCTCTCATTGATTAGGGAACATCTTCTCATTAACTCTTAACAATTCTTTACACATGTCAAATTTTAAGAGCATTCTTATTTTTGAATTATAGCCACATGACATCCAATTTTGTGACACGCATCATAAGTTATACACATTTCATTTGCTATTATATGTGACTAAGATACTCCTACTTAAAAAAAGAAAACAAATTAAAATTCAGAAAATATCTTACTCTTTATAAAAGAAAGAATTAGAATCCGATATTTTCTTTTATCTATAATTATAAAAATATTCTATAAAGAAATAGGAAATGAGAGACGCAATTATAAGGAAGAGGTAATTTCCGATGCATCTAATTTGAAGATCTAATGCTCAAAATTAAAAGAAAAAATTAAAAGAAGGAAAAAAAAAATAAGGAAGAACATTTTTGTACATGTGCTTTAAAAAATTAAAATAGGTTTTTCTTTCACTTTGTCAATTCAGCAAAAAAGAAAATCGCATGTTCTTCCAACAACAAACTCGATCAAACCCTAGCGATTGTGCTCTACTCGAACTCGCTTCTACTCCAGAGCGACTGTGCTCCCGAAATTGCCTGGAACTTGTAGGGATTGAGGGTGTGATAATCTTGGACAAATTGCACGAATCGTATAAGATAAATTTCCGAACAAAGTATTTCAACCCTATACAATGTCAAGGTTACACAAAATCTGTGTTGGGATAATTCGAAAAGGTACAATAAGTTTCAGGCACAAGAAGGCAGATCTTGAACGTAGAGAGGATGTATAAGTTTTGTAAACTTGTAGTTGTAAGTGAGACTGAAAAACTCTATTTATAGAGATAGCAAACCAAAGCATTAATGGCGGTATGGCGGTTATGGCAGTTACATTCGGTTAATTAACCAAATCTGGAATATGCCTTGTTCGGACCCCAGCCAAGGGCTCTACCCCTTCAACCCCGCAAGGGGATCCGCCCCTCGACCCTGCAAGGCTCTGCCCCTCGACCATGCAAGGGGCTACACCCCTTAACCCCGCGAGGGGCTAAGCCCCCTTGACCCTTGCTTCATATTTGCGGTCGATAACTCGTGAGCCCAACAAGCGTGCACTCGACACTCCCCTAACTTGTTTCCGAGCCTAACGTGAAATCGCACCGGCCTCTAGTAAATCACACTACTACTAAAATGTATCGATGACACTAAAATCACCAACATAACCCCCCCCCCCCCCCCCCATTTTAGTGCAATCCTTGATCTACTTAATATATATAATAATATATACAAGTGTATAAACACAAACAAGGCAAATGCATAAACGAACATGTCTTGCGATTGAATTTTCATCTTAGTACAATAAACATTCCAAATACTCGAGAATCAGGGTGTCGTAACGATTGAACCCGTCAACCCATTTGAATTCCTGAAGATATTATACACATAAGTTTCTACAACACTCTACTATTCATACTTGACACTTTACAAGCCATGTATCCTTATCCATTGGTAAGCATATACGAAGCCAAGTCCAAAATTCTTGAAGCGACAAAACTTCATGCTCACATAGGTGGTCCTTTTAATTTTGCACATGCATTTGAAAATTTTCAAAAGAACCATTAAGAAGATATACTTCAACCTAACCATCACTTGCAGGTCTGAGCACATACCTTGGGAAGATAAACACATGTGCTCCAATCTCCAACTATGATCTTTCCATTGAATTCTGCTTCTAACGTTGTGTTAGAAGGGAATTGAGTATGCCATATCTAGTAGATTTAGATGGACTTTAATCCCATCCCAATTACCGACTTACTCACCAAGTCCCTAGCTAACTCCTTCGTGAAGTAGTCAGCCAAATTTTGTTGCGATCGAACAAACTCAATGGATATCATCCCATTCATGATTAATTCTCTAATCATACTATGTATAACACCCAAGTGTCTAGATTAGTCATTGTATATTTGGATATAAGCTTTAGTCAATCTGGCAGCACTATCACAACGAATAGAATCGGTGATATCGGTTTAAGCCATATTGGAATATCATATACTAAGTTTCTTAGCCATTTTGCTTCTTTATCAGTAGCGGATAATGCTACAAACTCATATTCCATTATGGAACTAGTTATACATGTTTGCTTCTTGGAATCCCATGAAATGGTGCCTCCCCCAAGGAAGATCACCCATCCACTTGTAGAGGATGAATCTTCAACATTATTTATCCTTTTAGCATCCGAATAACCCTCTAATACCAAAGGAAATCCCACATATGCCAAACCATAATTCATAGTAACCTTCAAGTACTTGAATACCCTTGTTATTACATGCCAATGATGTCTACTAGGATTACTAGTAAATCTACTTAATTTACCAACCGCATAAGCAATATCCGGTCTAGTGCTCGTCATAACATACATCAAACAACCTATAGATTTAGAGTATTCGAGCTAATCCACAAGTTTACCTGTATTTGGCATAAGCTTTTCTTCTGGATACATGAGAATACTTACCGGAGAATATCTTCACAATTAAACTTCTTGAGTATTTTCTCAATGTAGTGAGATTATGTAATTATAATCCCTTTATTCTCCCGTTTAATCTTAATACCAAGAATATCATCCTCTTCTCCCATATCCTTCATGTAGAACTTTGATGATAGAAAACTCTTTGTTTTATCAAATTGACTTTGGTCAATGCCAAATATCAACATGTCATCAACATATAGACAAATGATAACACCTCTATTGGATGCATCAACTTGACTTTTGTCTAAAGTCTTGGATAACCAATCGAGCTTTAAACTTGTCAATTGTACCATCGAATTTCATCTTCCTTTTGAAGATCCATTTACAACCCAGTGGTTTACAACTTGGTGGTAAATCAAACAATATACAAGTATTATTTTCCATGATAGAGTCAATCTCATCATCAATTTCTTCTTTCCAAAAAGCATAATCTCTAGATTTTATAGCTTCATCATGTGTTCTTGGATCCTTTTATATACTATAGCAGTAAGAGTATTGAGATTCAATCTTATCCCTTGATCCCTAAACTAAATATAGTTGAAAATCAGAACCATAATATTTAGGTTTCCTAGCTCTTTTACTTTTACGGGGTTTAGGTGTCTCACTTGGTACATCATTTGAATGATCATCCCTTAGAGATTCATAGAAATTGGGTATAGTGTACTTTGGTCAAGGTATTGAAGATAAGCGATTCTCATGAAATTAGCAACTCTTGATTCTATAATTGTGTTTATAGAAACTGAATTATTAGGTTCTATAACATAAAACCTATAAGCCTTGGAATGCTCAACATATCCAACAAAGATGCAATCAATATCCTTTTCACCCAAGGTTTTCCTTTTAGCGTCTGGGAGTCTAACCACGGACCTACACCCCCAAACTCGCAAAAATGTCAAGTTGGGTCGTTTCTTATACTAAAGTTCATATGGGGTAATCTTGTTCATTTTATTATTAACCCTAATTAATAAATAGCAAGTCGTTAACATGGCTTCTCCCCCAAACCCTTCACTCAAACTAGAGTAAGATAACATGGCATTAACCATTTCTTTAAGAGTTCTATTTTTCCTTTCAGCCATACCATTCTGTTGTGGTGTATAAGGAGCCGTAGTTTCATGAGTGATTCCTACGGATTGGAAAAATACAGGATCATAATATTCACCACCTTTATCCGTGCGTAAGATTTTAATCAAGTCATTCTGTTGCAATTCAACTCCAGTTTTATAAATTCTGAATTTATCTAAGGCTTCATCCTTTGTATGCAACAAATAAACATAGCAAAACCTAGATGCATCATCTATAAAAGTGATAACATACTTTTTATTGCCTAAGGACGGAGTTGCATGTAAATCACATAAACCACTATGTATTAATTCAAGTATGATAAATTTCCTTGTTACACTTTTAAAATGTTGTCTAGTGATCTTAGTTAACAGGCAAGTACTACATTTTTCTACATTTTCATCAAAACTAGGAATTAAATTATCTTTGGACATTTCAAGCATTCTTTTATAATGCACATGTCCTAGACGAGCGTGCCATAATGATGAATTAATAACATTTGAAGTAGCATAAATACAGAACTGGAATCATGAGGAAATATATTTAGATTCATCATAAACATTCCATTATTATAATAACTGAATCCTATAAATACACCACACTTTGATAAGATATACTTACCAGATTCGAAAACCTGCTTGTAACCAAACTTATCTAATGCAAGGCCGGAAATCAAATTCTTGCGTAATTTAGGAACATATAAAAAATTATACAAAGTCATGGATTTTCTAGAACCGAATTCTAACACACATTTCCTTTTCCTTCAACAGGAGCGAAATGATCATCACCCATGTAAAGGACAAAACCGTCTTCCACTGGTACAAGAGTCTTGAACCAACAATGATCCTTGCAAACATGTGTTGTGGCACCATAATCCATCCACCACATGACAACATCATCCTACACATAAAATGCTCCAGAAATTAATGAAACCAAATATTTGATCAAACCATTCAAATCACGTACTAAATTCATACCTTGATTTGGGAATTAGTCCTTAGACCCCTTTCCCAAACCACTTGCATTCTGTTGTCGTGCTTCTTGCCAAATCGGCAATCCCTCTTGAAGTGGTCAGTTTTTCCACATTTCCAACATTCTAGTTTTGGTTCCTTGTTGGAACCAAAACTGCCATTGTTGTTCTTGAAAGCACACTTTTTTCCTTTGTTGTTATTATAGTTCTTACCCCCCCTCTTCGATCATGTTAACCAAGGGTCCAACAACCTCTTTTCCCTTTCCCTTATCACCATCCTGCGCCCTTAGAGATTCCTCTATGCGCAGGTGACTTCCAAGTTGCACCAAAGACAGTTCCTCTTTAGCATTTTTCAACGTGTGCTTTGTGTTCCTTCCAGGAAGGAGGAAACTTATCAATCACACTTGAGACATATATAGATTCATCCATATCCAACACGTGTTTGTGAGCTGTCCAGGATTTGGAGGAGTTCATTGAACTTTCCATGACAGACCGCGAATCAACCATTTTGTAGTTGTAGAAATCACTAACCAGGAACTTCTTGCTAGAAGATTCATCTGCCATATATTTGGATTCGAGGGAATCCCACAGTTCCTTCGCTGATTCCACATTCTGATAGATATCAAGCAAAGGATCAGACATACCGTTCAGGTTGTGTCCTCTGCAGATGTAGTCATTGTTTCCTATTTTGATCTGTGTCAGTGCTTCAATCGTGTCATCCTTCACAAGTTCAGGCATCGGTGTAGATAGGACGTACACCACCTTCAAAGCCGCCAGCATGAAGTGCATCTTCTTTTGTCAACGTCTGAAGTCGTGTCCTTGGAACTTGTCCAGTTTCCCAAAGTTGGTTGTCATCTCCTTCATCGTACTTCCTCCAGGCATGATTATCAAAAACTAATTTGTTTATTTGTAGGTATTGAGGGTGTGATAATCTTGGACAACTTGCACGAATCTTGTAAGATCACTTTCCGAACAAAGTATTTCGACCCTATACAATGCCCGGATTACACGAAATCTCTTTTGGGATAATTTGAGAAGGTACAATCTGTTTCAGGCACAAGAAGGCAGATCTTGAACGTAGAGAGGATGTATAAGTTTCGTAAAGTTATAAGTGAGACTGAATAACTCTATTTATAGAGATAACAAACCGAAGCATTCATGGCGGTTATGTCGGTTACATTCGGTTAATTAACCGAATATGAAATATGCCTTGTTAGGACCCCAGCTAGGGGCTCTGCCCCTTCAACCCCACAAGGGGCTCTGCCCCTCGACTTTGCAAGTAGGTTGCGCCCCCTTGACCCCTGCTTCATATTCATTGTCGATAACTCGTTAGCCCAACAAGAGCGCATTCTGCACTGCCCTAACATGTTTCCGAGTCTAACGTGAAATCGCATTGACCTCTAGTAAATCACATTACTACTAAAATGTATCAATGACACTAAACTCACCAACAGAATTGTCGCTTAAGCTCCAGAGGGATTGTGATCCATGCACTTTTGCTCCAACGATTGTGCTCAAAATCAATTTCCCTCCAAGCGCCCGGAATCGATTGAAGCCAGAAGAAGAAAACAAGAGGAACAACAACAAAGGAAGTTGATGAGGAGAACGAAATCGATCATGAGGATTCTGGAGAGGAGGAGCTCAAAGACAAAGAAAAAAGTTGTAAATATGGAGAAGAGGATGACGAAACAGAAGGTGAATCTGGAGAATAAGAGGAGAACATAATTTGTTTTTGATAATATATGATTTTTGGTAATGCATGATAATCTTATTTTTAGTATGATGATCTGATTTTTTGATTTAATAATCTGAAGAAGCATAATTGATGTGAAATTCAAAAGCTCATGTTTACAATTAGGAGCATAGAAGGTAAACAAATAATGTCATTATATGCAAGACATTATTTGCAAACATCACATTTTTGTTTGTATCCTACACTATCCTTCTGAAAATGGTTTATTATTTGATTTGGATTAAAGGACATGATATCTATAACTATTTTATCTAGGATCAAGCTAGTAACTTTGATTTACTGAATAAATGTTGTTTCGTCACGTAAGTTTGTTTTTGAGGTAATTTGAGTCTTGTTTGTATTGGTATACACACAATATCCTTCTGTTGGCTAAAACGATCTTAGTGCTTGACTGTTTGGCTATAAATGTGTGTTTAATGGTTTGCATGTTATGATCCATGAAATACGATCCTAGTCCTTAGTAGATAATGATATGTAATGCTTAAATCTACAATGTTAAAATGAATGGCGAACATCTTAACCTTCTACTGTGGTTGATAGGTTCACAATTAGTATCATTATATGCACATATGAAGCCTTCAGTTTTCCATGTCCAAAATGTTAAGGAAAAACAAATAAAAAAGTGAATACTTCATTATTGTTGTAATAATCCAAGGAAGAGTCAATTCTGATTTTTGGTGTGATAATTTGGAGAAGCTTAGTTGGTTTGTGGGTTTAAGATTAGTTGAGAATGAGATTGAATCATGCACATAATTAGGATTCATGTTCACATTTATCATTGTAATGTTTGATATGGTCATGTTCACAGTTAGAGACCCCTGCTTCATATTCATTGTTGATAACTCGTTAGCCTAACAAGAGCGCATTCTGCACTACCCTAACTTGTTTCCGAGCCTAACGTGAAATCGCATTGACCTCTAGTAAATCACATTACTACTAAAATGTATCAATGACACTAAACTCACCAACAGAATTGTCGCTTAAGCTCCAGAGGGATTGTGATTCATGCACTTTTGCTCCAACGATTGTGCTCAAAATCAATTGCCCTCCAAGCGCCCGGAATCGATTGAAGCCAGAAGAAGAAAACAAGAGGAACAACAACAAAGGAAGTTGATGAGGAGAACAAAATCGATCATGAGGATTCTGGAGAGGAGGAGCTCAAAGACAAAGAAAAAAGTTGTAAATATGGAGAAGAGGATGACGAAACAGAAGGTGAATCTGGAGAATAAGAGGAGAACATAATTTGTTTTTGATAATATATGATTTTTGGTAATGCATGATAATCTTATTTTTAGTATGATAATCTGATTTTTTGATTTAATAATCTGAAGAAGCATAATTGATGTGAAATTCAAAAGCTCATGTTTACAATTAGGAGCATAGAAGGTAAACAAATAATGTCATTATATGCAAGACATTAATTGCAAACATCACTTTTTGTTTGTATCCTACACTATTCTTCTGAAAATGGTTTATTATTTGATTTGGATTAAAGGACATGATATCTATAACTATTTTATCTAGGATCAAGCTAGTAACTTTGATTTACTGAATAAATGTTGTTTCGTCACGTAAGTTTGTTTTTGAGGTAATTTAAGTCTTGTTTGTATTGGTATACACACAATATCCTTCTGTTGGCTAAAACGATCTTAGTGCTTGACTGTTTGGCTATAAATGTGTGTTTAATGGTTTGCATGTTATGATCCATGAAATACGATCCTAGTCCTTAGTAGATAATGATATGTAATGCTTAAATCTACAATGTTAAAATGAATGGCGAACATCGTAACCTTCTACTGTGGTTGATAGGTTCACAATTAGTATCATTATATGCACATATGAAGCCTTCAATTTTCCATGTCCAAAATGTTAAGGAAAAACAAATAAAAAAGTGAATACTTCATTGTTGTTGTAATAATCCAAGGAAGAGTCAATTCTGATTTTTGGTGTGATAATTTGGAGTAGCTTAGTTGGTTTGTGGGTTTAAGATTAGTTGAGAATGAGATTGAATCATGCACATAATTAGGATTCATGTTCACATTTATCATTGTAATGTTCATAATTAATGAAATTAGGTGCACATGTAATTACCCTACTTTATTATGGTGTTTGATCATTGTGATCCTTGTTCATGTTTGATATGGTCATGTTCACAGTTAGAGACGCCAGATGCACATATAATCTATTAGATTCTTGTGAACTTTGGTTACATAAAACATGTTATCAATGAAATGTGAATGATAATTTGCGATTTGCTACTGTCCTTGATACTGCTTTGAGTTGATGATTGTGATTCATGAATACTTATAATACATGTGATGTTCACAATTAATATCACTATGTTGACATATAAAGCCCTTAAGTTCATTGTTTTTTTGGGAATATATTAATCATTGTTGATTGATTTTTGTACATTTCAATGGTGAAGTACACAGTAAGAATAAAGAAGGAAGATGCATGGTGCAAATGATGAAGCAACTGAAGAAGAAGATAATGATAGTGACAACGGAAGTCAAAATGAAAGTGGGAGTAGAAGCCAGAGTGGAGAGACATTGAAGACAAAGAGTTTGAGCCCGAAGTTAACAATGACAATGGCAGCGGAAGTGGTAGGTGTATTTAGCTATAGTTAAATTTTCAAGTGTTGTTTTGTTTTAATACTATGGATAAAACATTTTAAAACATGAGATAGTGTTGTTTTGTTTTGTAATGTCTAGATTTCGCAGCTTTCTGGGCACGTATTTGTGTATATGGTTATATTAAACAGGTTCATTTTGGTCAATACATTACAAAGTGATCATGCTAAAATTTAGTGTAGACAAGTTCACGTTTAAGGTTACCATGTTCACAAATAATGTATTATAATTTGTGATGAACAAATGTTTCTTTTATGTTTATATATAATCCAGTCAGGTACACGTTTAAGTTGTATAAGTTCACATCTAGTATTGTCAGGTGCATGTTTAAGTTGCACCTGTCTAGTCCTGTTTGAGTAAAAAAGATAGAGCATTTCATGAACAACTGATGTCCCATGTACTAACGGATCTGCCAACAATGCCAATGATGGCTGATGTGTAAGACCGAGTAGGCATTTTTTACATTTCATTTTAGCAGGTAACTCTATAGTACTACCTTCTTCAAGAAACTCATGTTCCTCTAATGATTTCTCATACAGTTGACTACAGAAATAGAAAATCAAATTATGAGTTCAAATACGAAACTAACAGTTAATTCATGAAGAAATATGACCATGTCTTCAAATGTGATTGATAATACAATGAATGAAATTTTTTTCAATCAAAAATAGAAAAACTCAAAGTTTAAACCTAGAACACACAAGGCAAATTGTGCAAGAAATCTGATAATATTGTTCATCTCCTCTGAAAATGAGTATTGCGCTCTCTCATGTCATCAAACATGATTAAATGTAAGCCACCAGATGCCAAATTTCTCAAATAAAATTCCGATGCTACTACTCGTTCGGAGGACGTGATGGGAATCAGGTTGTGATCAGGGACAATAGGGGTACTGTCATAGTCACCGTGACCGAGTAGCCGGAGATTTCCCTCAATCCCCGCATTGCAAAAGATCTTGCGTTGTTCTGAGGGCTTCAACTTGCCAGTGCTCATGGGATGGAATGTGTTATCGTGGAGAGTGATTGCCAGACCCTCGTCAACACTTTGTCCAAACCGAAGAGATGCCCATTTGAGATTGCCACTTATGTCTGGGACACTCTTTTTATTGGTAGACATTTTGAAAAAATTGCATGGATGCACACTAATAGGGATGGTAATGCTCTTTCTCATAATTTAGCTAGGCTAGAACCTTAGTCTATTGGATGCTCATCATGGGATTTTTGTTCCTGCTGATTAATGCATATTGTGCTTTCCGATTTAATTTTTAATAGCAATTGCCCCTAAAAAATAAGCTAACCCATGAATATATATAAGTGCATTCTCTTCTTCAATTGATACAATAAATCGAAGAATGGAAGAAGGAAACAAATATACGTAACAGATCTATGAGAATAAAAAAGAAAACAACTCCGAAACCTATGGAAGTTGAAGACGAATGCACGCAAGAAATCGAATCAAATTCACTGTCGGAGAGTCAGAATTGAAGCAAAATAGGTCGATTTTAATATGGAAATATAATGGATTTTGGATTACAAAGGCAAAGAACACATGAGAACATGGAACTCCGGAATCGCCAAATTCAGATCTCCCAAATGAAGGAGATGAACAATATTCACATATTAAAAGGTGTATTGATAAAACGTTGTGAAATCCTTCACATTTCACATCTTATAGATTATTTGCACCTAATCCTCCAAGGAAATTATTATATATATAATATTTATTTATTATCTATGAGAAAGATAATTTCTTATAATGTGACTCAATATGATATATTTTTATTAGCATCATTTATGTATATCTATATTTCAAAATTATAATTTATCTATAAAATTATTTATTTTAAATATTAAATATTAAATAGATCGCGTCCATGTCACATTGGTTAAACTAGTAAGCAACTAAGTGTTGGTGGTTTAAGTAAATCATCGGAGCATTAAGTGTGATAAGGATTTAACCAAAGACCTTAATGAATTCAAGTTGTTATAATGTGAGTTTGGAGTTTTGGAGAACACGTCCATGTAAATAATTTTGTCTTCATTGAATCTCATGATATTAATGAGTAAGATTTCATTGTAAAAATAAACTAAGATTAGATTATTCTAACATATGTAAGTTAATTATATGGACTTGTAATTGGCTATGAAAGTGATGGATTTTTATCTCTTATAGCACGAATACAAATTGTAAGGGTATCTAGAAAAAAATATACCTCGGAGGTGACTGATCCGGATTAAGAACTTCCAAAAGAATATGCGAAATAAAATATATATTGTGGGGTTTACTGATTTCAGGTTATACCTTATCATAACTACTCCTAGAAGGAAATTATCATTACGGTTTTGAAGTAACTGTTTTCTTTGACAATTTGTTCCAATTTGTGGTATAAATACTTTTAAATATCACAATCTAAACCTATATAAATAACTTCTTGTGGTCTTTGGAAGAAAGCAATATGAATGAATATCACTCTTCTAAGTGACTGAAAAAGTTCTTTGGTATGAACACTTCAAACAAAGCAGAAAAACTCTAACTGTATCTCTTGGATTATTGCCTAGAACCAAGATGTCATTAGTCTTGTTCCAATGTAAAATTTGTGCAACCCTTAAACATTATAACAAGGTCAAATTACTACTTTAAGAAAGTGCACCTAACACTTTTTTAACCAATATCCAAGTTATTATTGTTAATCGATCACTTACATACAACACTAAGTTGGATTTGGGCTTTGGTTTTCAACCTAATTCAGTGATTTTCAACTCTAAATTTTCAACCTCATCTAGATTGAGGTCTTTTATAATTCGGTTTCACTAGGGTTGAAGAATGGGTTTGATATCAAATAAACGTAGACCAGACATTCTATTTTCATGTTTTTTTTGGGTGAAAAGAAAGCTAAGCTCATCTATTTATATAGTTGCTTGAGATTGCACAATACTTTTCTTCGGGGATGAGCACGGTTCAGGTAAACCGAATTTTTTACCCGACCCAAACCGAAATCAATTATTTCGGTCCAACTTTTTTAAGATTTCGATTTTCGGTTCGGTTCGATTTTATTGGATCGGTTCGGTTTTTTATCCATGCTCACCCCTACTTTTCCTAAGGCTCGCTCATCTTCGCATGTCATGTATACATATGATTCACACGTCTATTTGGACCATGATTTACGTGTCACGTTTGAGCATATTCTATGTTGTATTCCTACAAAAATTAAATAAAGACTAAATGTTGGATTGTATAGTTGGTTATGTCTCAGTAAAGAAAGAGTTTTTTCCCTAAAGTCGTTGCATCGGAATTAGATCAAGCACTTATATTGTAGACACACTCATTTAGAGTGGAAACCTCAACAAAACTATGTTGAGTAAAACCACTACCTTCTAGTTCTTCACTAGAAGGATTTTCAAATGATACTTTATTGATGTGTTTTGTTACAAAAGAGAGCTCGGATTACACACACTAATCACTGCGAGATTTTTTTTCCGTAATATTATATCTCATAAAATAATGATTAATCCGTAGATTCTCTCATTAATTTATTCGATATAATATTGTTTGTTACAAAAATAATATCTATCATAACAACCTATATTATTCTGCCATTTATTCGATCTATATTTCTTATCCTCAGTTAGCCGTATCAAGTTAGTTAAGATCTTCTGAAATAACTTTATCACGTATCTTCCTTACGCGCTTTTCCATCTCTGGCTTCCTCTTATTTCTAGAACTCGTCCCTTGTTCTATTTCTTGCTTCCGACATATCCTTCACGCTTTCCGACTTGCTCCCCTGATTCTAACCTTTGAATAATATATGCAATACTATCCTCACTTCACTTTCTTAGTCGGGTGTTTGTCACAATCAAAACTAGGAACTCTAACAAATTCCCCCTTTTGATGGTGACAAACCCTCTTAACTTTTTAAACAAAACCTAAGCATATATTGACTAATGTTGACAAGGTTTACTCTAGCATCTACTTAGTTCCCCTTGCGTTAAACACTTATGAATTCTCTAGTAGGTCATTCCCTCTCAAAACGTTATCCTAGCAAATCCTTCCCCCTTTTGACATCATCAAAAAGCAATATACCAGTAATTACGCAAATAAGCAAAACACAATCAACACAAATTTTCAAACACAAGATAAGCATAGGTGCCGACCGGACTGGCACTGCCAAAACATAGTTTCCAAGCATAGAAAACAACAGTTTAAGGTAGCAAGCATGAAGTCACATCAAAGGTACACAAAAGAAAGTCAAAAGAAAGTAACGGAGAATAAGGCTAGGATGGTATTTGGGGCTAGGTCATGCGCGTGGGAGTGATCAGTCTGAGCCAGCTTTATCGTTAGTTGAGGACTGGTAGTCGTCATGGAGAGAGGACACCTTTATATTGAGCCTGGAATCTGTTCGACGAGCAGAGTAGTAAGTTCGCACAACTGTTGGAGACGTCTTTGAACATCAACTTGTTTGGGAAGATCTTTGAGCACTTCCTGAATATCCTTTGATTCATCAGCCTTTGCTTTTCCCTTCCCTTTGCACTCAGGAACATGTCCCCACCCTTTGCTCGCCCATGTGGAACAACATCCTCTTCAATGTGGACTCGCTCAGTTCCTTGTTGAAAATCTGGTCCCCCTTTGTTTCTCTGTAAACTAAACTCTATGGTATCCGAGGATCTTTCTGACCACATACGGGAAAGGTAGACCATGTGACTTTGTGCTGCGGACGTGTCCCATGTGATGCATCATGATTTTTGGGAGGTTGATCTTTTCATTTGCGAGCAATTTCTCGATAACAGTACATCTTAACTGAGTAGCTGACTCTTCTTTTGTTCCCTGGGGATTACATTTGACAGCAGAAGATAATGGGCGATTCTATTTGTAGTGGACATCTGACCAACCATCACGTCCCCAGTTAACATGGCCCTCGAGTCCCCTGACACGGTCCTAACAGCACTAACCTTTGTGTCCCTCGGCCAACCCCCTTTCGCATACATTTCACATCCCCTCATGGGGGGCTGTCAGAATTGTAGCTAACTCTTTGACTTGTAAACATTAAGGAAACATTCCCTATTTTGTATGACACTATCATTCCAAAGGCATTAACATCTAAGGAGAGAGATGGGTAAAACTCACGAATCAGATGGGCATTGCTCGGTGACTTGGCAGAGAAGAGACTTGTCCATTCTTGATTTTCTAGCAGCTCGTGGACATCCAACAATCAATTGTCGGTCAAAAACTCCATAGAGTAAGTCATCTCCATGATTATTGGTATAGTACTAACCTCGAGGACGACTTGGCCTTCTTCTTCTACTTTCATTTTCTCGCCTTTCCTGATTGTGCCCCTGGTTAAACGACACGTCAGCTTTTCAATTTTTGGTTTCTTTGGAGCCGATTCCTCTTCGCCCCGAAATCAGCAGAAGTGGCGGCAGTCTTGGAGGTGGCTCTTGTTTTTCTTTTTACTGGAGTGGTGGGTACACGTTTCTGAACACGCCTGGTCGCAGGTTTCTTTGGTGGGTTGTTGTGGAGTTCTTCGTCCAGACTGTAGATGAAGTCGGTGGCTGAATCAGTAGCGATTAGCGGTGGTGATTTTTCCTTTGTTGGAGTCTAGGAAGGTTGTTTGGGTTCATGGAAGGTTTCAGAGTGGTCGGATAGGCTTTGGGATTCAGGAATTTCAGGTTTAGAGGTAGGGTTAAGGTTCTTTGAGCTTTCTTGTTCGTGGCTCAGTGTAGGGGTATGGATCTTGGGTGGCTGGTATAGAACCAATGCCGACTCCGGATTTTGAACATGCAGGTTGCTCTCGTGGACGGTGCTGGTGGTTTTTGGCTGGATTTCGACATTCTATTTTCCCGACATTTTGTTTTCTTTGACAACAGGTTCGATTGACACCGGTGATAGGGCTTCCTTTGGGATCACAAGTTTGTCGATGTCAATCCCGAATACTAGGAGCTTGGAGCAAAGTTCCTCGTGATTGAAGTTGGAGGATGACAAAGGGCTGACCATTGTTTGTATGAATGTGTAGTGGTTTGAGAGAGGAGAAATGGAGGTTGGTAGAGGTTTGAGAGATTTAAGAAGGTAAGAGAGAGAGAGAATGACGATGAGAGGGTGAATGAAAATGGGAAGATGAATTAGTCTTGGGTTTGTGGAGTTTTGTCGCTCACCGGCTACTGGGAAGTAATCAATTTTTTGGCAACCATTTACTCCTTTCACACATCCATCACATCAATAGACTGCACATTCTAAGAGGCGTTTGCTTATTTAGATCATTTATTTGAATTCCAGCGCGTTGTTCATTTACCTCGTTCATACCCATTTTTGCACAGACCTTGTTCCGAAGTAAATCAAGCTCAAATTGATCATTTCATGCGCTAGCATTGTCCCGGTAGTGAAGTAGTGTAATGTATTGGGGTACCGATACCAATATGGTGTCACAAAGAGATCATTACACAAAAATAATATTTATTTGTTTATGATCGTGTTTAGTTGCATCATAATAGACTAGTCCCGTTAATGTACGAAAGAAGGGTTCATAGAACTTTTCTATTATGAAAGGCTAGGGGTGGGCTGTAGATTTCCTCCATCATTTGGGCTTGTAATATTGGGATAAAAGATCATTAGTAGGATTCTTTTGGGGAAAAAGAACCTTTTTACATATAGACACACAAACTTGGTAAAATAATAGTTCAATCATGGGCATGTAAAATGCATTTAAAGAGCAGTCAAGGGAAGCAAAGATGAATGTCGGGGAAGTGAGAATTGAGTATGACTATGCGATGGTTAAATAGGTAATGAATGAATTTGCATTTTCTCACCAGTCATCAGGCTCATTCATAGAAGGAAAAGGTTTATTTAAGGGAAATCATACCGAGTTCCCTTCACAATTTCTCGTACGGTTCCCTGTTCAACGCTTTCGTGAAGATGTCGGCAATTTGATTCTTTGTGCGGCAGAATTCCATTGTCACCATCCCTTTGTCCACACAGTCTCGAAGAAAGTGATGTCTAATCTCAATATGCTTGGCTCGTGGGTGCTGCACAGGGTTCTTAGAGATATTTATTGCACTTGTATTATCACATAATATGGGAACATATTTTATTGATATACCAAAATCACTTAGTTGTTCCTTAAGCCATAGTGGTTGAGAATAATAGGTTGTTGCTGCAATGTACTCTGCTTCGACTGTGGAGAGTGCTACAAATGTTTGCTTCTTTGATCCCCCTGGCACGAGACATGGTCCAAGGAATTGAGCCAAGCCTGAGTTAGACTTATTATCAACATGGTTCCCTGCAAAGTCCGCATATGTGTATCTAATGAGATTTAGATCACCACCTATGGGATACCAGAGACATAGATCACTCATCCCTCTGAGATAGCGGAGTATTCTCTTGACCGTGTTGAGGTGTGTTTCCTTCGTATTATCTTGAAATTTGGCACATAAACACACATTGTACATAACATCTGCCCTACTAACTGTTAGATAAAGAAATGACCCGATTATTCCCATGTATAGTGTTTGGTCAACGCTTCCCTCGTGATCATCCTTGCCTAGCAAATCATTCGAGGACATGGGTGTTGAAAAAGGCTTAGCATCAGCCATACCAAACTTCTTGATGCACTCCAAGATATATTTTTGTTGATGGACTTTTGTGCCTTCCTCCATTTGTATAACATGCAACCCAAGGAAGAATTGTAGTTCTCCTATCATGCTCGTTTCAAACTTGCTTTCCATAAGTTTTGAGAACTGTTTGAGCAGGGAATCATTTGTGGACGCGAAGATGATGTCGTCCACGTAGAACTGCACAACCAGAGTGTGCTCGCCCTTCCCTCTCTTAGTATAATTAGGGTCTTATCAACTTGTCCCCATATATACCCGTGGGAAAGAAAAAATTGAGATAGTCTTTCGTACCAGGCCCTTGGTGCTTGTTTGAGTCCATATAACGCTTTGTCTAGGACGTATACATGATGTGTTTTTTCTGGATCTTCAAAGTCTGGGGTTTGTTCCACGTACATTTCCTCCTTTAAGATTCCACCGAGAAATGTTGTCTTGACATCCATCTCTTGAAGCTTAAATCCGTGATGAGCTGAGTAGGAAATTAAGAGTCGGATTGCCTCAAGTCTAGCGACGGGGGCGAAGGTCTCGTTGTAGTTGATTCCATCTTGTTGATTGTATTTCTTAACAACAAGTGTTGCCTTGTTCCTTTTTACTTCTCCCTTGTCGTCCAACATGTTTCTCAACACCCACATTGTCCCAATGATAGTTTGATTTGATGGCCTTAGAAGTTGGAACGAGTCGCCACACCTTGTTTCTTTTGAACTGATGAAGCTCCTCTTGCATCTCTCTTACCCATTCTGGGTCTTTCAAGGCTTCATGTACGTTCTTTGGTTCTGTCAGGGAAACAAATGTTGTGAAGGCAAATGAGTTTCTTTCTGGAGTACTCGATTCCCTATGTATGCCTGGAAGAGAGTATGGGGCTCCTTCTTGCTTGGAGGCAATGCGAGCTACATAGTCCTTTTACCAGAAGGATGGAAAGAGGAGTCTGGGTCCTTTGTCTCCCCCTATGATGATGGCTTGAGAGGAGCTGGGGTTGTTCAATGGCTTTATGTTGCTGCTTTCCTCTACTTCTAGGTGAGTCTCATGGGACAGAGACCCTAGAGATTGAGCATCTTCATTCGACGTGGGGACGCGTCCTTCATCTGCAACTAGATTAGTATCTGCGTAGTCATTTGAGTCAGGCTCCAGTGTGTCTAGGAGAGGAAAGGCTTCTTCTTCAGCTAGTGGTGGGCCGCTTGGATCCTGAAGCTCATCTCCCACCATGTTATGCTCCTCAAACTTTACGTGTACGCTTTCCTCAACTTCCCTAGTTCTTAAGTCGAAGACCTTGTATGCACTATTGTGGGACAAGTACCCTACGAAGATTTCAATATTGCTCGTTGCATCAAATTTTCCTAGATTTTCCTTGCCATTGATATGAGGGAAACACCTGCATCCAAAGACAAGTAAGTGACTTACATTGGATTTTCTTCCTTTCAGTAGTTCATAGGATGTCTCCTCAATCAAGGGCCTTAGGAATGCCCTGTTAAGGATGTAGCAGGATGCGTGGAGTGCTTCTGCCCAAAAGTTTCTTGATAGCCTACTTGCAATTAGTAGGGTACGTGTCATGTCTACCAGAGTTCGATTCTTTCTTTATACAACTCCATTTTGTTGTGGGGTTCTGGGTGCTGAGAAATTATGATCTATGCATCATTCTCTGCACAGGGAAAGGAACGTGAAATTGTCAAACTCAGTTTCGTGATCAGTTCAGATGACCTTCAGAGGGGTCTCAAGTTTGAGCTCGACACGCTTCTTCCACACCATGAATTGTGAAAATAGATCTTCCTTAGAGGAGAGAAAAATGCCATGTGTATCTAGAATAGTCATCAATAATAACAAAGGCGTATCTATTTCTCCCGCGGCTGAGTGTTCTCATTGGTCCGCATAAGTCCATATGGATGAGATCAAGGGCCTTAGAGGTGCTCACCTCCTTCTTGGACTTAAGCGAGTTCCTTACTTGCTTACCTCACACACATGCGCTTCATACTTGATAGCTTTGAGCATCGATGTTGGGTAGCCCTTCCGCCAGTTCCTTTGAGTGAAGTTTGGCTAATAACTTGAAGCTAGCATGTCCGAATCTTTTGTGCCATAGTTATGAGTCAGATTGGAGGGACGCGAGACACACTTCCCTGTCTGGGATGAATGATGGATCTACTCGATATATCTTTCCGTCGCATATCCCTTTCAACACTATTTTTCATGTCTCAACATTTATAACAGAACAACCCTTTATGGTGAAGATAACTTCATTTTTATCTCCTTGACATAGCTGAGCTACGCTTAGGAGATCAAACTTGAAGTTTTTCACCATATCGACATTTTCTACTGTGACATATCTTGATACATTTACCTTTCCTGTACCTGTGATTGTTCCTTTGCTTTCGTTTCCAAAAGTGATGGACCTGTCTGGACATTATTGAAGTGATACAAACTAGTTCCCATTTCCTATCACATGACCCGAGCATGCACTATCTATGTACCAGGAACTCTTCGTCACTTCCCCCTGCATGACTAGTGTTGGTTTTTACGCACCCAAGTTAGCTTAGGCTTACTGGGTTTAGGGCCGTATTTCTCAGACTAGATACTTTCGGTGTGGTGTTTCTTAGTTTCGACGTTATGACATGCTTTTTCCTTTCAGTTGATAGAGCAATTTCATCTTTTGGGGTGGTATAAGCATATTGATTTTGTTCTATCATGCGTTTCCTAGCATAGCATTCATGTTTGTAGTGACATTGCTTACCACAGTGCCATCATACTTTATGACATGTAAGATTAACGTAGTTGCTCTGTCCTGGCCATATTGGCTTATTTTTCTTACGGTCTTCGAAATTTATTTTTGGAAGGTTTCTTGTTTTGGACATGTTTCAGCCACATGGTATACGCCTTTTATCCATCAAACCAAGATTTTTTGAGCTTGAGGGGTTTTATACCTTCCCTCTTTTCTCACCATGTTTTCGTCCACAGTGTGGATCTTTACATGGTTCGGTGGAGGATTCAGGAACACTTCCTCCAGTTGCCGACCTTTCCTTGGTTTAAGCGACAAAAGGTTTTGTGTAACCTAGTCCAAAATGAGAAATGAACCTTTTTCTAAAGTCTTCCTTTTCAAGTTCAGCCTTCCAAACATGTTTTTTTTTTGTCATCAAGCTTAAGGCTTTCTAATTCTTTTAGCAACTTGTTTTCAGATCGAGACAAAGCATTTCTGAGAGATAGTTGAGTACTTAGAGCTTTGTTCAGAGAATCGACTCTCTCTTCTAAGTCAGAACAATTTATACACATCCCTGAGGTAAAGGAGGGAGCTTCTCAAGGTGTTTCACCTTTTCTGCCCAGACTTTATTATCGTGGAGCAAATTTGAGATGACTTCCTCCTTTTCCTAAAGAACGCACGAGAGTTCACCAATTTCATTTCCTAATTTTCTAACAAGATTAATTAGGTGCTCTTTAGATTTGTCTTTTAGTTTTGAAAGGAGTGTCAATTCTGTTACCTCTTCCTCCGTGGGGCTCTTGTTTGACATTAGACAGATGTACTTGGTGGGTAGGGACGCGTCGTCGTTGTCGTTGGATTCTCCCCAAGTTGTCGTCGTTGCGTTCTTTCCAGGCTGGTTCTCTCGCCTTTTTCTTGAAGAAGTTTCTGGCAAAGTGACCCTTCTTCTAACAGTGGTAACATATCACCTCCTTCATGTCTTTGTTTCCTTCTACCGCTCGAGGTGTATCGCGACTTCCTTTCCACACTTTCTTGAATGCCCAAGTGATGAGGGCAAATTCTTCATCAGCATCCTCTTCTCCTCCTTCAACTTGGGCTGATCAAACACTTTTTCAATTTTGAGGGCCATGCTTTGGGATTTTTCTGCCTCCCGTCGGGTGGTTTTCCTTTGTTGTATCCCTGCATTGCTATGAAGCCTTGCGACCAGTTCCTCCAAAGTAATGGTTCTATGTCGTTTTGAGCCCGGAGGGCAAGGGAAATGGCGTCCCACTTTGAGTTAAGTGCTTGAAGAAATTGGTGAGTGATCTTCCAATCTGTCAGTACTTCTCCTAGAAACTCAAGTTGTTCGACGTATCACTGGAATCGAGAGTGGAATTCATCCAAGGTCTCTCCCTTTTGCGAGGCTATGTTGTCGTAGTCTTTTAGCACTGTCAAGATGCGATTTTTTTACATCCTCATTCCCTCATACATTCTTTTCAAAGCTTCCCATATCTTATGTGTTGATTTGTAGCGGAGAACTTTCATAGGTCGGATGGTACAAGAGCCATGTGAAGAATTTTTATGGCACGACTGCTGAATTCTAGCACCTTGTAGTTAGCATCAGTTTAGTCCTTTCTATCCTTCTCCACCGTTCTTGATGTGTCCGCCCACACCTTCTCGTTTCCATGTTCCATCACTTTCCATAGCTGGCCATTCAGGGAACACACATGGGACTTGAATTGTTCCACCCACCAGTCGTATTTGCCAGTCTTGAGAACTGGAGGCTTCCAGAATGAGTCATTGATTGATGAGCTTGACGACATACCTCAGTGATTGATCTTGGCGATGACAGCCTTGCTCTGATACCAATTGTTGGATCTTATCGTCGGTTATGTCTCAGGGAAGGAAGAGTTCTTTCCCTGAAGTCATTGCAGCGGAATTAGATCAAGCACTTATATTGCAGACACACTGATTTAGAGTGGAAACCTCAACAAAACTATGTTGAGTAAGACCACTACCTTCTAGTTGTTCACTAGAAGGATTTTCAAAAAAAAACTTTATTGATGTGTTTCATTACAAAAGAGAGCTCGGATACACACACTAATCACTCCTCTCCCTCGCACCCGAACACGACCTTACAATATCGTTCACTTTGTTCTTAACTTAACCCGTGTATTTTCTATCTTCTTCGCCCTCATTGATCTCTGATCATCTCGCTATTTATATCAAGTTTTGCAAGATCTTTTTCCCAGAATATTATATCTCATAGACTAATGATTAATCCATAGATTCTCTCATTCATTTATTCGATGTAATATTGTTGGTTACAACAATAATATCTATCATAACAACCTATATTATTCTGCCATTTATTCGATCTATATTTCTTATCCTCTGTTGGCCGTATCAAGTTAGTTAAGATCTTCTGAACTAACTTTATCACGTATCTTCCTTATGCGATTTTCCGTCTCTGGCTTCCTCTTATTTCTGGAACTCGTTGCTCATTCTATTTCTTGCTTCCTACATATCCTTCACCCTTCCCTGAACTTCTCGCTTCCCAACTTGCTTCCCTGATTCTAAGTACACTTTCTTTGAATAATATCTGCAATACTATCCTCACTTCACTTCCTTAGTCGAGTATTTGTCACAATCAAAACTAGGAACTCTAACTCTAAAAATTTCATATGTCAATAATTCAATATGTAAAACGCAGGATGTTCCAAGACGGGGACGGTCTTTAAAAGGTTGTATTTTGGATGAGATCTCCTAGCCCTTCCATCCACATTCTCGCCCTGAAACTCAACAACATGCTATTTAGCTTTGGTGTATGTATGTCGAAATGAAGACATGCGTATTTAAGGTTAGAAATCCGGGTATGATAATTCTTGGATATCTTGATTGAATCGTGTAAGTTCATTTTCCGTACAAAGTATTTTGACCCTCCTTGTGTCTGGGTATCACGAAATTATTATCGGGATAATTCAAGAAGAACAATCTGTTTCTAGACAAAAGAAAACAAATCAGGAACAAAGAAGAATTGTGTTTCAATTTTCGTGTATCTCCATGAGACCAGATTCCTATGTATTTATACAAAATTCGGTTAAAAAGCGGTTACAAGCGATTATAAGCGATTACTTTCTGTTAAAAATCAAACAGACATAACCATTCATTAACCAGCATATTGGTTGGGTTTTCGCAGAATTTTTAGGCAAGAACTTTAATACTGATTCGTGAAACCGCTTGTAACCACAATGGGAAGCTCCCCTTGACACCTGCTTCTTATTATTGGTCGAAAATAGATTAGCTCAACGAGTGTGCACTCCGCACTTCCCTAACTCGTATTCAAGTCTAGCATGTAATGTCATCAACCTCTAATAAATCACATTACTACTAAAATATAGTTAATGTCACTAAAATCACCAACATTCATTTGACTTGTACATCATGTAAAAATATTATTAGTTCGTGTTTTTATTTTGAGGGCATATCATTTTGGCTTGGAATATATAATCCTATATATGAAGACGTTTTCTGGTGCGGACTGATTTTCGGTGCGGACTGTGCGGACTGTGCAATTTTCAGCATATTATTCGTGCACTTCAAGTACATTATCAAGTGTACTACTGGTGCACTTCCTGGTGTACTAAGGTGCACTCCCCAGTAGTGCACTGGTGCACTACTGGGTGTACTGAGGTGCACTCCTCAGTGTACTAAGGTACACCCCCAATTGTGCTCTGGTGCACTCCTTGGCAGTGCACTACCAGGTCCACTCTACGGTAGTACACTGGTGCACTTTGTAGTAGTGCACTGATGCACTATCCAGTAATATACTGGTGCACTATAACAGTCCGCACAGGAAAAATGTCCGCACCCGATCAGCCCTCTCCTATATATAATCCTAGGCCTGATCACAAGAATAGGATCAACCAAAATTCAAATCTATGTTGTGAAATGTGAAGTTGTGAACATTCATATCTAGCAAATATGGAATGATATGACTAAAAAACAAAACTAATGAAAAGTAAGGCGATGAGAATTTTGTTTTGAAGAAAAAAAAATATAAAATAAAGTTAACTTCAGCAGAAATTTCCTTGATAATGCTTAATTAAGCATACAATTTTAGCACTCAATGATATAGTGTGATAATTGTCCAAAAACTGTGTCCCAGCTCTGAAATAGCCATAGGTGAACTGAGTAAAACCACACAAAACACAAGTGCTCAAAGTGATAGTCCACTTACAAGTTACAATACAACCAAACAGACTCCAAACAGACAATTTACAACACCGATCACTCGTAACCATAAACACATACAACGATGAGGATGGCAACAACTAGAAACAAACTCGAGTTCATAATACATAACACAGTTTTCAAGCAGTACAGTAGAAGGTAAACAGTAAACTTACATATACAATGCTGAGTTCTTTAACAGACCATTAGCCACAAGCAGAACCAAAGCAAGCTTCAACGGCTTCATTTACAGTAAGAAAAAACCATCTTTCACCGACTTTGTCAACGAATTTCACGAGCTTAAGCTTGTGGATAACCTGCCACTGCGGGCTCGCCACTGCTAACTGCGCCATTATAAACAGAGTATCATGCGTTTTGGTTAATAGTATGGCGAATCTAAGTGCTTGTTCAACTGAACCTAGGTAACTTCCTAGATGAACTGGAATTTTGGGGATCTTAAGAAAAGAAGTTAATATTTTGATATTCTACATAGATGTTTTCATGAGATTTTCTGTCAATTATTTATAAACCAAATAGGCAAACACATTCCATGAACCCCTTCTTCCAGTTATATTCTAGTTTTTGGACACTTCAATTGCCAACTAAACGAGGAAATTATGTTCAGAATATCAAATCAACTTAGAGCCGGTTTGTTTCATGTAATAGTAATGACATTTTTATTTAATTTACTTTATTTATGATGATAGTGTTTGGTACAAAAAACTTACCAGATGGTATACACACAACAAAAAGTGACAAGTGCACCACACAGTCGTCTGTTATGGATTTGCACTACAGGTTTCCGGATGGATTTTTTTTGTCCACAATCTCATAATGAAAAAAAAGTTCATCCGCAAATCCATAGCGAATGAAAAAAGTTGTCTGCAAACTCATAGCGGATGACTTTGTGGAGTGCAAATTACTTTAGTGGGCGTGCTTATTAACACCCAAATTCATAAATATGTATTACAGTGGATTTTACTTTTTTTTGTTTCATCACGTTTCCAAATTCCTAGAAGTCCTTATTAAAAATAAAGCCATTAGTATAGTTGAAATGGATCTAAACCAACAAACTGACTTACATTGACGCCGAGTGAGACGAGCTTCTTGTACAAATCTTCCAGTGCAATAATGCCAGAGGTATCAATATGCATTACGCCTGTAACGGTCAAGAATGAACAAACTTTTTAAATGAGAATGTATAGTTTTAAAGAAATGTAAGCAATATTTGATTTCAAGGGAGAGGAAAACATACTGGAGAGATCAAGTATTATTGTATGATTGACTGTCTTTGCATTTCCCACTGCATCTTCCACCTCATCAACAACATATCTTGCAACTCTGAAGCAAGAAAAAACATAAACAAATAAATCAACAACAAACAAATTAGTAAATTATCAATGTATTTGTTGAAGATAATTACCTTTCTTTGATGAAATTGGCATTAGCAAAGCAAAGCAAGGCAGAGTTGATGCGAATTATTAGCAAGCCAGGTGGTTTGATTATGGATAATGGATACCGGTTGACCTCACAGAATGTCTTTGTTCCGTTAAGCCTCCCTAGGATTTCAGCACGTGGGAGTACTGCATTCAGTATTATCTTTGCAAATGATATCATCACCTGCATTAGTTTTCACTTTAATAATCATTTTTCACGTGATGCTTTCAAATAACAAGACATGTACTATTCACTCCGTTTAAGTAAGCTAAAAAACCACAAACTTTTTTTTTATTAAATTTCACAATATACTCCCTCTAGATACAAATACATGTCATCCTACAAAATTTCACACAAATTAAGAGTTATTTTTACAAAAGTAAGTAATCATAAACATTATCACCTCCACTAATATCATCCAACTACTTATGTAGGGGCAAGTGTGTTTAAATAGTAGAAAAATAACCCAAAGGACATCTATTTTTCTACAAGATATTGGGCTTAAAAAGACATGTATTTATATTTGGGAATTAGGACCTGCTGAAAGTAGACCTTAAAATGCGAAAACTTCGCAGCCGAACCCTATTACCCAAATAATGAATATTGTATTTTTATTTTTTTAAACATAGAGTATGAATTTATGAGCCGACTGAAAAAGAAGGAAAGATTTCCGAGTTATTTAGAAAATTGACACCACGTCACTTTTTCATCATTTTTTGCTTGTTTAATAAGTTCACAAATTCATGCTCTATGTTCAAAATTTTATACTCTACGTTCATGATTTGGACATCGATGTTCGATTGCGAAGTTTTCACATTTTATGGTCAAATTTCACTAGACAATTCCGCTATATTTGGAGGGGGTAACAATTACCCACCTCATTTTAAGCAATGAAATAAAGAGATTTTGCATAGGAAGTGTGAATATGTGCAGTTTCAAATAACTAACCAATAACTTACTACTCTAGAATTTACCATGTTTGATTGTTTAGTAAAAATGGTTAAAATGATATGAAGTAAAGGTGATTCTAGTTGCAGTAAGTTTAAGTTACCGCGGTTAGTAGGCCAATCTCAACGGATCCAAATAAGACACCAAAGAAGGCACCAATGCAGGCAAGGAAATCAAGTTTATCAATCTTCCAAATCCTGTGAGCTTCATGGAGGTCTATAAGCCCCGGAAGGGCTGATAGAATGATTGAAGCAAGGACTGCTACTGGTGTAAAGTAAAGGAGCTTTGTCAGAAATTGTAGTGATATCAGCACTGTGATTGCCATTACTACATTTGAGACCACTGTTTCACATCCTGCACTGAAGTTCACTGCTGTTCTTGAGAATGATCCTGTTTCATCATCATATACGAATCAGATTACACTGTGCAATAAATATATGTAAAAAAAATGAAGTCAAAATAAATGATAAAACATGTCTTACTAAGTTACCGAGAAATGGTGTAACACACTTGTAAATTAGAATGTTATGCAAAGCAGGGAAGGTAGGTTGTGTTTGTTAACAGTAATTAGAAATTCAATATTAGTTTCTATTAAATTGTTATATTAATTGAGCAAGTCTTCCATGATTATCTAGTACTGGTTGAGTGTTGTTAGTGCAGAGATTTATTACGCAATTATTAATCTGATTTCTCTTAGGTTGTTATTCCTATATAAATAGGAGAGTGGTTTAATAAAAGATTTGTGTGGTTTTATCCCACCAAACATAAACTCTAAAAAGTGTTTGGATTACCATGGAAAAGCATTATATTCATGATTCTGCAGTACAATGCATTTTTCTACACTACTGAAGCATAATATGACCCTTCTAAATCTATCTTTAGTTTCTTTCACCCTTTCTCACCAAGCAAAAACTAAAACGGGGTCCGGGAATCACAACCCCTTACTACCAAACAGCCCCTAAGAAAGTCTTGTCATGCTAAAAACATACAGTAGATGCAGAAAAGACACACGAACAGATCATGTCAAAGTTGACAAATAAACTCACCAGTGGCAACATAACAGGAAGTTACAGACCCAATGATGTTCATGAATCCCATAGCTAACATTTCCTTGTTTCCATCGATTTGATATCCTTTAATGGAAGCAAAGGATCGACCAACAGCCATAGCTTCCTGTAGATTACTGTTACTAAGAGGTAGGGTAAAAAACTCACCATACACAAAGTTCAAGCACATGAAATGACTAAGTATTTACCGTTAAAGCAACAACTGCAGATAGAAGGCCAATCTTCATGGCACTTCCAACATGAGGACCCTTGAATTGCAATTGATGTGCCGAAATCGGGTTAAGGCCTCCTTTGACATGTTTCACTATCTTGACACCGTGATGATCTGCTTTTGTAACGTACACTAAGAGTGTAGAAAAGATAACCGCCACAAGAGGAGCAAGAGCTGGCATCCAATAAAGCTTTCTCACTCTTCTTCCCTATGGATTCAGGAAACATAACAAATTCAGATGACTGAAGCTGAGCCATCAAACTAAACAAGAGTAAAAAGTATTGTTGGAAGTAGAAATTGCAAAAACCAACCAACCCGAAAAACTCTGGCTCATACAAACCCGACCTGTTTTTACACGAAACCTGTTTTGACCCGGCCCAATTACCCGAGAAATTCTTGGGTCAAAGTACGACCCGACCCGTTGGGTCAAGAATATAAGGATAAAAATATGAAAATACATTTTTGTTTTAAAATTAAATTTTATTTTTATTTATTAAATAAATCCTTTTATTACTTTTTAAAGAAAAAAATGTTAAAAATTAAAAAAAATCACGGCCAACTGACCTGTATGACCGACCAGATCTTTAACCCGTTATAACTGACCCGTTGTAACCCGGTAAAAGTTTGACCCAAACCAGAAACACTCTACCCTGAACTAGACCTGCCCGAACCAATTGCCATGTCTATTTGGAAGCAAGTAATAAAATCTTCGAAACAGTAAGACAATAGCTAAATTGCATGAATATCTCACGTACCATGAACCTTGCACTAAGGATGAAAACCAGCAAGGAGCAACCCAACAGAAAATTTAGAGGATACCACTGCAGCATAAAAGGAAAGTGTTAGACAATACAAAAAACCATTAAGGGATATTAGGGTGTTATAAAGCTTACTTCTTGATGAACTGTTACAAAGACAGTCTTCAAAACAGACACTGCGTCAGTTTTGGTGGTGAAATGGCTGATCCCAAACAGCCCCTTCAGTTGTTGCAGACCGATAACTATGGCTGCACCTCCCATGAAACCAACAATTGCAGCATGTGAGAGGAAATCAACAAGAAAACCCAACCTGCACAAACGATTATGCTAACTTAAATAACATAGAATTATTACCAGTATACATATAATATATCTACAGACAGATTAATCACCTGCAAACTGCAAATAGAGTTTGGAACATTCCAGCAAAGAAAGTAGCTGTGAGTACCAACTCTCTGTAGGCAACCGGGTCAACTGAAGGGTCAACCACTTTCTGACCCAAAGAGGATAGCAATAGCGAAACCACAGCCACGGGTCCAATTGCTATTTCTCTTGAACTTCCCATTAGAGCATATATTAGAGGAGGTACAACACTTGTATCTACATCAGCATTCCAAAAGAAAACATCAGATTTCACAAAGCTAAAATACTTTTGATTTTTCTATCGAAATAAATGACTTACATAGCCCATACTGAGGCTCCATCTTTGCCAAACTAGCATATCCAATGCTCTGTAAGTGAAAGAAAAAAGATGTTTAGAGTTAATCAGCAGAATAAAAATAGAACAAGAAAGATAGAGATAGTAGAAGTATACCTGGGGAATGCTAAGACTTGCAAGTGTTAAACCAGCAAAGACATCATGTCTTAATTTCCCGGCGTTATAGTTTCTTCCCCATGTGAGGAAGGGGAAAAAGCTGTGTAGGAATGAAATAAAACAGTTTGAAACCATACGTTTTTTTGATGACTTTGAGGATAAACCATTATTTCCAGGAAAAGGAAAGACAGTCCTTTTTGATGAGCTGACAACCTCTTTCCATAAACTAGGTGGTTCAGGGCAATCAAGAACAGATTGAGGAAGCTTATTAAGCTCTTGTTGAGCTTCCTCAAATCTGATTGGTTGTTGTGCCATAGGCACTTGAAGCGTCTGGGAGAACTCCAGATTGTTAAATTTAGGTTAAGAAACCAGATTTAGGAATGTAGCTCATGTTCACAAGAAGGAAAGAGTAACGGCTAAATTTCACAATGGCTGCTATCTGTCTGGTCTGGCCTTTTTCCTTTTATATAAGCTCAGTTGCAGTATGTGAGGTAACGTGCAAAAGGATAGCCTTTTCAGAGTGAATTCTCAGTGACATTTTTGGGTCCCAATGAAATAGATAACAGCAAGAATGCCAAACAGTATGGAATACAAATACAGTACCGAAGTTTAAAAGAACGCGACCATTTTCATCCACTTGGCAAAGTAGTGTAGCATGTTAATGTAACCGGCCAAATCCACTATGATAACTAAGCAGATAGAGTTCTGTTTATAACACCACTTGCTTCTTGGTCCTTTTTCAACTTCAAATATTGAATAGAACTTTGCATCTTAGCTATGTAATAGAGAAGTAATTGACTAATAAGGTAAAACCATAAATTTTATGAAATTAATATATAGCTTAAGAGTGCAACCTCACAAACATGATTATCAAATAAATTATTTTTCTATGTCACAAAGCTCTACAAGTTGAAAAGTGAAATACTGGAACCCAGTGAGAAAGAATCATATCCATTGTAATGTAGTCTGATCATGAAAAGCAGGAAAAAAATCACAGAACAATGCTTACTTCAAGTAGGTGTTGTAATAAGCAAAAGAATCGTATATGTAATAATTGAGAAACAAAACAATTAAACTAGAATCTTGACATCATATTTTAAGAATGCAATCTCTTTTGCAAGATGCACAAGAATCATCTATTTCTTTTTAAACTTTACCCTTCCACTCTTCTACTTTTTACCTCATTTACACCATTAGTAAACCAAAGAATCTAAACATCATCATTTTAATATGAATGCTCTTGTGATCAACTAAATCTTTAGTCACTACCATCTTTTTTTATGCGAGGTCATCTATCCACTGTATGGGCATCGCATTCACAACTTTTGTCTTCATAGGGAGGAAAACAATAACTGAACTCCCTCTTGATTTACGTATACAAATTGTCATCTTAAGTCAACCATTTTCTCTCTACTTCTTAGTGTGTAGTACTATTAGTTCTTTTTAGCAATGATTTTCATGAAATGTCTGTGCAACTGATCACTAGATACACCAACAAGATCAGATATATCTGGTTTTCTTCAATATATAATGTTGCACAATATGGCATTTTCTAAAACAACAACCACTCATGCTGCAATGAGTAACCCTGCAATATCTTATATCTTTCCTAAAAGCAACACTACATGTCTAGATCTGAAGCAATCCTGAGTCTCTGACAATACTTAATAAACTAATATGTTTCCTTTTAAGCTGATTATAGATAAATTAGTAAGCAACTCTTAAAAAGGTATAGCAGAACAACACCAATTAATAAAATATCCATTTAAAAGCTAAGTTCAAAGGCTATTAGCATATATGGGTAGTGAAGTTCAGTTAAATTAAGAGTTGAAAGGATTCTTACCCTTTCACTTTCAGGACAACCCATCAACTTTGAAGAAGTTCCAACTCCAAAATTCCCAATAATATATCAATCTTTCTCTACAAATTGAACAAAAGTTGAAGGGATAATTTGTGTGGAGATCAGAGGCCACAAAAGGCCCCATTTGGCAAAACGACATCAAAAAAGGGTTCAGCGAATCCCCATTGGAAAAAGATAGAAGACCGCAATTCTGATTCGACACTTCTCTTAGTGCTGAGGTTGGTGCCTCCTCCATGAAACTCCACTTTGATTGCTAACCTCACAATACAAGTGAACTGCATGCATTGCAATTCAATAGTATTTTAAAAACTTCTTAGCCTATTTTTGATTCCTAGCTAATTTCTGCTTTATGAGATATTATCAGATATGATTGAAATGGAGATATAGGAGAGGATCTGCAAGTACACACAAACCCTTGTTAATTAGGGCATCTCTTCGATGCGTAAAATTGAGGCAAAGCTTCTTCCACCATTCCCATCTGAGGCTGAGCAGGATAACATATCCGGCGATTGGGTGCTCGGAGATTATACTGTTTGTTGACATAACTGAATTTAAAATTTCTAAAGTTTGTAATGTTTTTTATTCACAAAACATGAAAGTTATTTTATTCTTACAAAATATTTTGTTTAACAATTTAAACACAAATTTAATAAACTAGGTGTGACTGCGGGCTGACCTTATTTTTGTAGTGTAAATGTATACAAGAAAATTATATTTTTATATTTATATTTATACATGTAAAAATAAAAAAGGATTTAATTACATAAGGTCTTACAAGAAGCATTCGATAATGTTTAATTAAAAAATACAGATACAGATACAGTAGCTCGTTCGTATTTGTTGGAGATTTCTATGACCTGTTGGGAGGTTGACAGTAGAACACGGGATTACGAAGATTGAATATATGTAAAAGTCATGGGTGTAATACATAATTTTGAGGTGGAGAGCATGCCTTTTGAAGGAGCATATTGTGTCTCTAATCCAAAAGATGAAGAGTGGTAAGTACATTACTATAACACTCACATGTTGTGATGTTTTTTCACACCTTCATATGTCCTTGATTTTAGCACTTTGGTGTTGAATTGTTAATTTGTTCTGTACCAGTATGTGTACATGTGGTTGGCAAGTTAGTTCATTTGTTGCTTAGTAAATCTGAAAACCTGTATAAAATGAGCACATTGTCTGGACATAATTGCAAGGATACATCGAAATGTATTGTTAAGTTACAGTTTCCCCCAAAACAGCAAGTTATGTTACATTGTTACTAACATAATACAACAAGTTATTTTTCATTTCGCCTTTAAGCATGTTCTTTGAACTCATTGTTCTCTTGAACCAGCAAATCAACTTTTTTCTTTGAGAGTTTCATAGTCTTGTTGAACTTATTTGTAAATGTTTATCTGTTCTATGTGACCCCCAATCTAATCGCGTAGCATCTGAATGATTTCGCCCCTCATCTCCATCAGTTATGTAGATGTTTTCTCCCATATTTTTTAATTAATAGAAAAAAGGCATAAGTTTTCGTGTTCAGCAATTGACTGGAACTCTCATTATGTGTTCTTTGTTTTCCATCTAAGATAAACAAGAAGAAAAAGGTTAAGTATGAAGATAGTGCATAAAATACCAACACCCACATTGTCCCAATGGACACACTATCCATAGTCCACACACACAAATACACACACAGTTTGTCCATTGCACATACTATACCAAATATACACAAATGCAGTCAACAAAATGCAACAAAAGAATGAATAAAATCAATGCAGAGAATCTGCAGAGAATCCAAATTCTGAGTTAGTTTTTCACCTGACCAAATTAAATTACATCAAAATTTACAAATACAACTACCCCCCCAATACCCTCAATAGATTTATATATATAAGACAACACAACTTCATCATTATGCCACAATAACAACACATGAAATGGCTGGATCCTCCCAACCTATAGTCGTGCTCAGTGGCTATAGCTCAAGCTCTGTTCCGAACTCACCACCCGACTGGAGCTCCAGCTCGGGCTCTCATGGAGCTCGGAAGAGACCGGAGCACCACGAATGGGCCGATCAATGCCTAGACCCCCTCATGTGCATGAACGAGGACCAGGTTATTTGAACGAGTCCCCTATGAATCAAGCTCTGGTTTTTATGGAGCGGCTAGGGTGAAGGAAAAGAGTTTTGTGCTGCAGATGAAGAGAACTTTTGTTGAAGGAATTGTAGACTGGTAATATACCATCCATTACCTTACTTGGTTTGCAATAGTTTATATGATGTATTTTGCACTATTTTCATTATGATTTTATTTCTCTATGCCTTGTAGAACCCTACCATTCAAGCATGTGGACAAGTATCTTAATGATTACATGCACCAATTCATACATTGCTGTGAGAGTGGGCATGTGCTTTATCCCGTGTCCCTGAAATACAGACAAGGGTCCAACATTTTGGGTTGAGGATGGAGGGACTATGTGAGGGATTATGGGGTGAAGAGGACGATGTGTTATTCTTCGATTTAACGAGGATGGTGGCAGGTCCTACATATATAATCTTTAACTTTGGCTCTGAGTAAGGTGTTTCTGCTTTGAATGGTTTTTAGGATTGGCTTACATGTTTTTTCATGGTGGTCTGTAAGAATTTTCTGCTTCAGGACATTGGTGAACCAATAATGGTTCCATTGGTTGTGTCAACAAATTAGTTATATTGTAATGTGTGTGTGTTTTTTATCTGCTTATTTGTATGTCTTTGAATTATGTGTTGTGTTATTAGGTAGATGTGCAAACCTATTTTATATTGAAAACTCTATGTTGAACAGTTAATAACCAGAATCACATATAACCCCTAATCTCAGTAAACTCTATTCTACACTTGTATCAAACCCCTAAAACTCAAAAAACCTGATTATCAGTAAAATCTAAAAAATTAGCAACCATAATCTCAATGTGTGAAAGTCCATGGAAAACAGTACATTCGTCTAGTATGTACAACATTGATAGGTCCGACTCCGTATTTGGTTTTCTTGTTCAGCACTTTTTCAGAGGTATGTAGTGGAGAACAACCATTGTAATGTCTAAAAGTTGCATAATATAAAACTTGAATTAGATACTTGAGAAGATACAATGAAAGAATAATGTGTTAGTAAAAAAGTTGTACCGAACATAGCATTGTGGGTAAAAGTGTCGCCTAAAGAAGAACGAATACCGACAATTGAAAAGACATATAGAAAATGTATGTGAACCTTTCCTTCTCAACGAAATGTTCAATTTGCATTGAACATAACCCCTACATTTTAGAGTTATTAAAACCCTAATCAGAAATTTGGGTGTTATACAATATAATTAGTTGAAAATTGAGAACTTGACATCTAACTAAGTTAATATGAACTTCACATTTGATTTCGTTCTAGGAATTATTCAATTTCCAAATTTGGTGTTCGAATTGGCAAATCGAAATTTGGGATAATAGAGTTCAAATAGAACCAAACTGAAGGGTTCTCAAGGAACCAGAAAAATTCAATAAAATAGTGCGAAATTAAGTCTAAAGGACAAGAAACATATATGGATTGGAGAAAAAAACTGGATGCATGGCTATTTGAAAGTGCTATTGATTTGATTTCACCATCTGGGTATAGACGACTGAGCAAAAGAAAGGGGGAAGAAACGTCACCTCTGTACACCTTTCCACCGTGCCTCACCAGCACTTGGATATAAATAAAACCAAGCAACAACCAACAAAAAGCTCTTTCAATTTACAAAGTCCAGGCGCAATCTTACCATCAACATTGGCAATTATGTTTACCAGGTCACCCGCATGCCAGATTGCATCTGTCGGAGCACCATGTATCAAATTGGTCTGGATTGAAATGTGGACCTGCGGATATTCGATTTCCAATAATCTCAGTAACACACGCAACTCATAGAAGCGAAGATACAAAACAAAGGAAGCAATAGCTGAGCATATAAATGTAGTAAGACCGCTTCTTGCACACGGAGCTTCCCCTTTGAAGAAAACCTATACGATAAGGTAATGTTACTCGTACATTTTCATTCATCGTAAACTAACTATATTATGTTCTATCCATTGTCTCATATTAGGTTCAGAATTTCATACACATCTTCTCATGAATTGTAAACATGAACATTGTCTCAGACACCAGGTGACCTTGCTAAACCCTGGAACAGAGGCTAAGTTAATTCTGGAAGCTGTAACCAGTAATGTGGCTTGCTAATGCTGAATTGAACTGGCTGATATAGAGTTTGTAAGTTTTTTTTCTTTCTTGTTTTTATTTTATCTTAGGTACATACTTGCCTTCAATTAATTATAAATGAAGGGAAATACTTCATTAATCCTTATTTTGACATAATTCAAGAATTGGCTGAGTCTTCATGGATGTTACTCTATCTTTATTAACCAAGCCGAATAAGTTAAAATCGAAGTCACACAAACACACAAAGTATATGCAACCTGGAGATATAAACAAACAAATTATTGATATGAATGAATAATATAAATATGCAGCTTAGATTCAATAGTTGTAGGGTAATAGGTATAGGGATGCACAGAAATGAACCGGATCGGAAACCGGACCGGAAAACCGGACCGGACCGGAAAAATCCGGTCCGGTCCCCGGTCCAATAATTTTTAGATTTCCGGTCCGGTCTAAGACCGGACCGGGTTTTTCCGGTCCAACCCGGGTAGACTGGAATATACTCTTGTTTTTTTACGTTAATTAATCATTAATGTACATTTGGTGGAAAAATGGTGCAACTTATGCTTTTGTTTTAAATTGATTGGCAAATGGAGATTATGAAGTTGCTTGTTTGTGATGTTGTACCTGCAGCAACTTATGTATTTATAATTTATATGCTCAAGTATGAATTTGTCAAGCAGGTTTTGGTTTTATGCTATATGTGTAGCAATTATTAATTTGTCAATTAGCAGGAAGTACTTAGACATGTTAATTACATGTTGCATATATGTGTAGCAGTATGAACACGTTAATTACTTAATTACATATTGCATATGAAGTACTTAGACATGTTTATCAATTAGCAGGATTTAGTTTCCGGGTTATCCGGTCCGGACCGGACCGGAAAAACCCGGTCCAACCCGGAAAACCCGGTCCGGTCTCCGGGTCAAGTTTTTAAAATTTTCCGGTCCACCGGACCCGGGTGTCCTGGTCCGGTCCGGTTGTGCATCCCTAAATAGGTCGTGTCTTATACTTGTATCCCAAATTATGATTTTAACATCATCTCTCTTACTGTAAGGAATTTAATTTTAAAACCATACCTGCACATGTGATAAGAATTATGGAATTAAAACATCAAATTGCAGTTCAATCAACTTACTAAATCAGGAAAACAGAGCGGTCGCAGCTGTAATATCCTCACAAATTTTCAAATCTAAAAACTCAGTCTCTGGAAAGCAATCCTAAGCAAATCTCACACGAATTGTTTGAAACTATCCAAAGTAGCTCTTTTGTGTATTGACTTTCAAATTCTCAAATCTGAAGTTGAGATGTAAAATTACGCTAGTACTAATTATATCTTCACAAATTAAAAGTGGCAAGCAAGAGTTACAAAACGCAACAGTTATTGAACAATGGTAGCTCACAAATCACAAGTCCAAATTCACCCCAAATGTGTTCATAATTATTTAGTCTGATGCTAGAAATCGATGATCATAGCGCCGATAGTAGAGAGGGAAGCAGATAACCCTAAATAAGAAAGAGCAATAAGTACCAATAGCCGGAGAAAGGTTTCCGATGGAATTGTAAATGAAGGTGAGAATTAAGCTGATCTTGCTGACGGCGGAGTTTCCGATCAACAATATCTTAGAAGATAGGTCATAAGAAGGATGTTGTCGGATATAGAGGAATGCGGTGTTGCTCCTCTTCCTCACCGTCTTGTACTTCTCATGTTTAGTACTCCATTTTATAAACGGTTAGAAAAAGGGAACACGTGTAAAGATAAATTCATAGAAAAAAGACACGTACAATGGGCATGCAATCCTACAACAAATGAAGCCACGTAGGACAATTACTACGTGGTTCCACTTGCTGTAAAATTGCATTCCCATTGTACGTGTCTATTTTCTATGAATTCATCTTTACACGTGCTGCTTTTTTTAACGCATCAAAAAGTAAAAGACACTAAGCTATCTGCATGCGTGTTTTCATGATATATACAATATACAATGGAATGAAATGGAAATCAGGAATCAAAAGAAAGAAAAAAGAAATGTACACAAATTCATAAAACTGGTTTACCTGGATGATAGGAGAAGTCTCAAGATAAATTTCTCTAAACCAAAGGAAGCCAAGAACTGTCAGAGTTATTACTGTGGTTGTGTACAGAAGAATGACAATGTTACTTCCCATATGAAAATTTTATTACCATCAACAATAATAACACTGAAGACAACATGACATTACAGTAAATCATAACGAAAATAAACGAAAGACGACAATCATATCAATTTCATTAATTAATTGTTGGCTTTCATTTGACAACTTCTCTAAAATGGTTATATCCTTAGCTGTCTCAATGGAAACGAAGTGTTAAATTTAATTGGTTATGAACATAATTAATTAATTAGGAGAATACCATTTCAGATAAGATGAAAACATGGTACAAAGAGACAACATCATGCATGGAGATGAGATGGAGGCAGGAAGCAATGCAATTACTTTAGATTTCAAGTAGCATGCAAATACAAAATACAAATATGGAGATAAATTCTTCACCACTTATAAGCCAAGCAATGCAATCACTTTTAGATTTCGAGTAACATGCATAAGTATTAATAGCAGTAATATTCTGAACAGTGTAAAAAGAAGACGCGAGACCAGCTGTAGATAAGCACGAGTCATCTAAACACAAGCTTACTGCAAGACACGTGTTATAAATAAGGTAAGCATGCAAAATTAAGTGTACAAATCAGCATGGAAAATGGGCAACATTTTGGAACTAAATAAAATTAATAATTGGCTAAATGGGCCAAGGTATATCACAAATAAGGCCAACAATGTGATTAGACCAACAAAATGAAATCCAATTCCAAATCTATAATACTCTATCTAAATCCAAAATATTTAAGACAATATATATCTATAAAAAAATATAAAAAAAACATCAAACTCGAAATGAAGTGTCATAACCAGAACAATAGCAATCACAAAACCAAAATTATGTACGAGAAGAAAAATTACGTCTAATTCAGTAGGTATTGAAAATAAAATTTCAGCTAATTAACGAACAAAGAAGGCAAAGAAGAAACTCACCAATTTCCAGATGTGTGTGCCGGGAATTAGAAGAACGGCTCCAATAGTACAATCCCAAATTGTTTGCGAAAGAGGAAAGTAGAATGCATTAGAGAGATTAAAGTCAAAACGAATTCGAAATTAAGTGTCATAACCAACACAATAGCAAGCACAGAATCAAAATCATCTACAGGAAGAAAAATTACGTTTAATTCAGTAGTTATTGAAATAAAAATTTGATCTAATTAACAAACAAAGAAGTCGAATAAGAAACTCACCAATTTCCAAATGTGTGGGCCGAGAAGTAGAAGAACGACTCCAATCGACACAATCCAAAATTGTTTGCGAAAGAGGAAAGTAGAATGCATTAGAGAGATTAAACTCAGAGAAGAATCAAATTGAGAGGAAGAAGGGGCTAACCTAATTGACGGCACTCGCTACCTTTTAACACCCATGTGTACAGCCGGAGCAGGAAATATACGTGCAGTGAACATCATTGATGGAGGCGAGCTGGTACGAGAGACGAAGAGTCGAAAAATGTTAGGCATTGTCTTTTGAAGCCAATTGAACAACAAATCCCAAAACCAGCATCATATCTAACTCACCAAACACAAAACACTAAAAGAACGCAAGAAATACTCACATGAAAATCACCTATACCACCACCTCCACCTTCCACCGATTAGAAGGTGAAGTGCGATGAGCGATATCCAGCGACGAAGAACGGCGCAACAACAAGAAAGTAAAACAAAAGTGAATCAAATCAGAACGATTTGAAAGAATAAAGAACACTAAATAAAACAGGGAAGAAGATATCGCGTACACAACCAGAAATTCCCTTTGAATCGCATCAAATAACCCAGATCCAGGTGGCTCGAGCTTTTCCCATTCGTTTATTATGCGGAGTGAGCACTGCGGTGTGGAGGAGCCAGGGCTTTGTTCAACACAATGGCATCAGGGAAGAAGAGAGGAAAGAGATGAGGCGGAATGAGCTAGGGCTCCGAGGAAAGAAGACGAACATGAAGAAATAAACGAGCCAGTTATTCAAGCCTATAAAGCTCAAATAAAAGCCCAATGAAGCCCAGTCCAGTTGCATGTAGTGACAAAATAGTCACTATTTATTTGGGGGAGATTCTCTTTTAAGTAGTCAGAGATAGAACAATGAAAATAAATACTAACAAGAAATTATCACCATCTAAAATGGGGTGTTCTTGATGGTCAGTTCTATTTTCTTATGAAAATGATAAGTGGTTAAAGGATCCGATCCTTTCAATATACATTGCCCGATAATAAAATTTTGGATTTAATTATAAATGCTTAAATTAATAATTAAAATTGAGATATTAATAAACCTTAAGTCCTATTTTAACGCAATAGAAATACACAAAATCATGAAAATACAACTCTAGTATTATCCAATTCTTGAAAAACTATTTTATTCCTCCTGCAGAAACGATTGATTCTCAACCAAATAAAAATTAATATCAAATAACCATCAACCAAGCATTGACCACTATTCTTGAATCTTGATACTTATTCTAAAGTTAAAAAGTTTATTTAGAAGTTGCTCCATAATAGTTTACCAATAATAAATGAATTTACATAGAAAAAAACATTTCAATTCATCTAAGTTGTAATGCATGTCAACTTCTCTTAAAAGATATCCTCAATGTTTTTTTAGTGCCTCTTCTCATTAAAATAAATTCATATACAAGACCAAATGATTAATCTAGCATGAGATCCATTAATCTTAAATACAAAAAACTCTATTAAAAATTCGAACTATCCACCTCCCTTATAAAAACGAATTTATTACACTTGTTATTACTTCGTGGTGCATTTGGAATAATAGAAATGGAAACCTCTTCCACCTACAAAGAAAAAATAAAACACCAGAAAGAAAAAGGAAAAACATCTCCGGACCAAACTCATAACTAATTGCTATAAAAGTCAACTTTGATGGTGTAGCTGACAAAAAATGGTAGGGTCGCTATGGGCTTCATTATCCACATTGATTGTGATGACAAAAAACAACTAAATCTGATGGTGTAGCTGACAAAAAATGGTAGTTGTTTTATTTATTTAAAATTTAGTATATTTTATTAAAGAGGAAAAGGTACAAAAAGCATGAAAAATTCCACGTTAGCTGACCCGTTTAACCGACCCGACCCCGTCATTAAATCCGTTATAACCCGACCCGTTGTAACCCGATAGAAGGTTGACTTGAAATGACCCGACCCGGAATGACACAAACCTGAAACTCTCTAACCCGACCTATCCGACCCGATTACTAAGTCTAAGTGAGACACTGGGAAGGCCTTTTGGAGTATCAATAGAAATTGATCCTTTATTCAAGCAAGTAAAGATGTCAATCCACTGTAGCACAACTCCTTAAATAGTGATCGAGTATTCAATCTAGAAAATGGCATCTCCAATAATGTTGAAGTGAGACTGTCTTCTGCTTATAAAAGAGGTGTTGCTTCTTTGCCGCCAAAACATGTATACCTCACAAGGACA
>NW_027367272.1:0-59997 GCF_046119375.1 Phyllobates terribilis | reverse complement strand
AGAAAGGTCTGTCCCACTAATATTGGAATAGGTGAATCATCGGAATATCAAGGACAATGAAATCAATTGGGATGTAGAATTTGCCTGATCTGTATAGGAATGTCCTCTAAAATACCAACCGTGCATGTTGTAGATCTATCAGCCACGAGTAGAGTCATCCTCACCGGTCTAGGCTCTTCGAGATCAAGCTCCTTGCATATGGAAAGAGGAATGATTTTCACGCTAACACCCAAATCACACAAGGCATGGTAGGTACTCTTCCCTATCACCATAGGAACACTAAAGCTGCTCGGATCTTCAAGCTTAGGTGGTTAACTTGTTTTGGATAAGAGCACTACACTCCTATCTCAAAGAAACGGTATGGTAATCATCAAGTTTCTCTTGTTGGATAAGATATCCTTCAAGAACTTCACATAAGTTGGCATTTGCGTGAGAGCTTCAGTGAAGGGAATGCTGATGCAAAGTTTCTTCAACACCTCCACAAATTTTCCAAAATCCAGCTGAGCTTGGGCTCTCCTTGTTTGGGAAAGGAAGAGGATGCTGAATGGTGGTGGAGGAACATATTTAGGAATTTCCTTTTGCCCTTTCTCTTGAACCACAACTTCTTTGAAATCTTTAGTAGCAACACCTTTCTACTTAAGATCCACCACTTTAGGATCTTCAAGTTTCTTTCCACTCTTCAAGGACACAACATTGATTTCTCCTTTTGGATTGACCTTATTTTGGCCTGGAAGATGACCATGGGGCCTAGGAGCATTCTTTACATATGAGCATGCAAACTATCATGACCTTTCAATTTCTTGTTTATGTTCTGAAGCTCCTTCATCATCATTTAAAGTGTAGACTCATCAGATGGTTGGGAATGCTCTTGATTTTGTGGTGGGTTGTCTTTGAGCAGCTTGATTCCCCCCAAGAGAGGTTAGGGTAATTCCTCCAACTGGGGTTATAGGTGTTGGAATATGGATCATTCCTAGGACCCCGATTGAGGTTGTTCATATAGTTTGCCTCTCCTTGGGTTTCACTTGAGCACTGAAATGTTGGCATGATGAAATACTATGGTCACTCTCTCCAAAAAACTGACAAACCACACTAGATGTATTGTGAGACGACGACCCTTCCCCATACTCTTTGGACTTTTGAAATGCAAATTCATTCTCTTGAGCTCTTTTTACATAGCATCTATTGAGCTTGTTGGTGCGTCTCAGAATTCACCTCATACAACCCAACTGACTTCTTATGAATCGACCGAGCATTGCTATAATAATGAGAGTGTAGAGCGGTTTCCTCGATCAAATTCCATGCGCCCTCACATCCATAGAAATGATTCTATCTCCAACTGAGGCATCAGTAATAAGTCTATTACAACTGTCAACTGCATTATAGAAGACATGTAGGAAAGTCCACTTCTCTTGCCTATGATGAGGCTCATCACCTTTAATCTGGATGGCTTGATCTGATTCCTAATCTCGGAAGTCTCCTTAGAAGGAAAATATTTGGTGAGAAATGCCTTGGATAACTCCTCCCAAGTTGTAATAGAGCCAAGAGGTAATGCCTTATACCAAGCATTTGCTCTATCTCATAGAAAGAAAGAAAATGGGCACAAGAAGAGTGCATCTTGACTCACTTCATGGATCTTAATTTTATCTAAAGCTCAGTGAAAGTGGCCAAATGTAGGTGTGGATTCTCATTAGGCAAACCCCCAAACTGATTTTGTTGAACCATGTTGATCAAAGATGGCTTGAGCTCGAAGTTACGAGACGGGAGGTTGAATCACACCTGAAACTTGACCTCAGTGAATAGGAGTCACATAGTCACCTAAGGTCATACGTGGCTGATCCTCGACATTATTAGGTGGAGCATTATTTCCATCCACAACCATCTCTTATTCAATAAGATCACGTTGTTTTCTTCTTCTTAAGTGAAAAGCACGCCCGATTCGGGATCAAAGTCGTTGAGATTATTAGGCTTAGAGATCATATCATAAGAAGGAAACAGACCTGAAATCAAAGACAAGAGGAAAAGGGTCAAATAACACGAAAGGACTTAGTCGAACCAGTTGTAGGATACAACTGATTCTAGCAAATGTCTGCGGCAACGATGCAAAACTTGATAGGGCTAAACCTACCCACAAGTGTATGGGGTCAAGTGTAGTTTTTCAAGTGTCGTTCCCAAGAGGATAAAGTAGTATCTTTTGCAACTAAACTGGTAAGCTAAGCCATAAGAAGAGAATTTGATGAAATGCTACGAAAATTAGAAAATGTAATTTTTGGAAAGTTATGTGAATGACAAATATCTAGGATTAAATATCACCACTAAAACTCCTTGGTAGATTAGAAGATGTGTTTATAAAGAATACCATGGAATTGTTTGACGGTAAGCAACAATTATATCTACTAATTTCTTTCAGACAATATAGACGTATCTAAACTCCAACTAACACCACTATCGTGCAAAGCTAATCAAGTTTAAACTCTTTAGGCACTTAGAAACTAGAACTAGACCGGGTCAACATCCACTTTCATGCTCAGTTAAGTCCAACCTAACCTAGGTCTGTATGATTACTTAGATCTCCACAAGAACAAACAATTTAATTCGGGTTTAATTCTAGGTAGTTCCAACATAATCAATCTCCTTTCAGACTCATTCCATGCCTAATTGAAATCTATAGGTATCTCCTTTCAAACTCAACCTAATAGATTTATAATTGATTATCTCAATCTCAATAAGAGCCCTAGAATCGAATAAAAAAAAGAACCCATGCAATCAAAGACAAACACAAGATGAATACCAATTCATTATTGGGATCACCCCAATCCTAGAAATATGGAATTAGCTATGTACAATAGAAGAAGCAATAAAGAATATTATAAGAATAGAAAAAATCATATAACTAGATTAGAATAAGAGAAATACTTGATCAAATCTAGCATAGAGCGCTCCAATCTTGTAGAAATCTTCAATAATCTCCCAAAACGCAAGAACTAGGTTTCTCCCCAAAAGTTCATCCAAAAAGTAAAATGAAAAGTCTCCAAAGAAAAGTAAAAGGTCCCCGTAAAAAAGTGAAATGTCTTTAAACCAAAAGTCAATCTCCCTTCAAGAAACTAAGTCTTTTCCTCTCCCAAGTGCAACTCCCCAAAGTAACTTCCCCAAATAACCCTCAAATACAATAAATTACATAGAGAAAATTGGAGGGTAGGGAAGAGACCCGACTCGGCCCAAAAACTCGGCCGAGTTGTAGGTCGAGTTGCCCCACTCTTCCTTCCACCTCAGTTGTGGCTGTCCAGGCTCGATCCCGTCCTTCCTTGACACATTTTTAGTTAAGTTCCCTCCTTGTCATCGTATCTCCAATCCTTTAACTCAAACACCATCATATGATTGCTCGCGATCTCCAAAGAAACCGCCTCCAAACCCTGAAATCAGAAAACACAAGAGTAGACTCAGACTCTACGAAATTCTATGAAAATAAAAGAAAACAAGACTAGAAAGAAGCAAAACGACTCTATTTAGATGAAATAAATATGACCTAAACTAGCATGAAATTCATGCTATCAAAAATCCCCCAAGCTTGAACCTTGGTTGTCCCCAAGCAAGAACACGAAAATGAATCCAAAGAATATACAAAGTTTTCTCTATCCAAGTGACATATGAACGATAATAACGAAAGATAAAACAAAAGACAAATTCCTTCCTAGCATGCTTCTCAATCAATGATAAGATAACATCAGGTCCAACACAATTGATATTAAAAACAATAATCACAACCAACCCAAGGAGTACCACATTTTCATTCGTTGCTTCTTTTTCTTCTCATTCACTTATTCACCCTTATTTTCTTCTTTTTTAAATTGGTTCCTAGGTTGTCGGGTCCGTCCGCTTTACGATCCATGCCCATTACTGAAGCTCCCGTGCTACCATGAAGGATCGAACCCAGAGTGATCTTTCACACCACGGAGATTGCATGCTCTTCTCACAACTATTCTGCCATGGAGGATTGAACCAGAGTGATCTTTTACACCATAGAGAACGCATGCTCTTCTGACAAATTTGCGCTGGGATCCTCACCACCCTTTATTTTCCTTTTTTTTGAAGAAGGAATCAAATTAATAGAAACAACATGATAAAACTATAACATGATAGGACTTACGCAATTGTATTATCGGTCCTAACATATCTTAATCAAAGTCCACATGCTCAGGTCAATGTCAGAAGCTTGATCAATCAAATCATCCTCATAACGCAGTTGTAATATTAACAACTAAAGCATATTAAAAAGATTCACAATCAATGCACCATTATAAGAACCCACAAAGGACAAAGCAGGGGAATATGATAACCGACACACAAAATACAAAGTAAAAACAAAGAGCAAAAGCAAAATTAAAAGAAAAAGAGAACAAGAAAATGCAAGAAAAAACAATGGAAATGCAACTAACGACTCAAACTACATGCAATGCAAACATAAAGTACTTCTCTCCCCAAGCTTAAAACTAACAATGTCTCCAATGTAGAAGTAAAAAGAAAGAGGAAGAGCAGGACTCACAACAAACTACTCTGGAGAAGGCGGTCGAGGAGAAGGTCGATCCCAAAGAACACGTATTTCAACAACCATGGTGTCCAAGCGGGCTTGCAAAGAGGGTGGTCGAGGAGAGGAGAGAAACGAAGGGCTGCATGCGTGCGTAATTAGGAGGGGAAGAGGTTGCACACATTTTTTTAAGTAACAGTTGCGGCCTGAAATTCGGCCGAGTTGTGTGACGGGTTTCTGATTGGCCCGTGTACACGGCCGAATACTCGGCCGGGTTTAGGGCCGGGTATCTCACTGACCCATATACATGGCCGGATACTAGGCCAGGTTTTTGGGCAGGGTATCCCACTGGCCCATGTACACGGAAGGATACTCAGCCGGGTTTCGGGCTGGGTATCCCACTGGCCGGTGTACATGGCCGGGTATTCGGGCTGGGTTTTGGGCCGAGTAACCCAGTGTTACTCACTTTTTTAAAAGATATATACAAAAGTTATGAGTCGGAAATACAGACCAATGAGTTGCCTCCCATCAAGTGCTTGTTTAGGTTGTAAGCTTGACCGTCCTTACGTCCCTAGCAATTCAGGTCAAGGTAGAGAGAAGAAACATTCTCGAATGGATCTCCACTGATGTATTTCTTCAAGCATTTTCCATTCACCTTGAATTGTCCTGTTGCTTCGCTCCATATTTCGATTGCACCATGTGGGTACACCTTGCGTACGTGGAGCAGAACACTCCATCTTTACTTTATTTTGCCCGGGAAGAGCCTTAAGCGGGAGTTGAAGAGCAAGACAAGGTCACCTCCTTGAAGAGCAGAACACTCCATCTCTTAGTGCACTCTTTGTTGGTTTGAGCACTCTCATAAGCATCTAGCCTTAGCTCTTCCAACTCTTGTAATTGAAGCATCCTCTTCGCGCCGGCTTCTACCATATCATAGTTGAACAGTTTGATTGCCCAAATGCTTTGTGCTCCAACTGTACCGCTAAGTGACAATACTTCCCATACACAAGCCGGTATGGGGTGGTGCCAATAAGAGTCTTGAAAGCCGTCCTATACGCCCAAAGAACATCCTCGAACTTCATCAACCAATCCTTGCAGATCAGGAAACCATTTTCTCCAGAATGCTCTTGATCTCTTGGTTAGAGACCTCAACTTTACCACTTGTTTGAGGATGGTATGAAGTTCCAACCTTGTGAGTCACCCTCGAGGTCTTCAGCAAAGCCCTGAACTTCTTCTCAATAAAGTGTGCCTCCATCACTAATCACAACCCCCGGGCTCCCAAATCTAGGAAATATCACCTTGTTGAAAACTTGGACACAACTCTCGAGTCATTTGTAGGAGAGGCGATAGCTTCAACCACTTGGACACATAGTCGACCGCCACAAGAATATACTTGTTAGAGCAAGACGGAGGAAAAGGTCCCATTAAATCCACTCCCCACACATCAAAGATCTCAACGCCCTGAATGTTTTGTAAAGGCATCTCATTACTCCTAGAAATGTTACCGGTGCGTTGACAAGCATCACAAGAAGAAATAAGCAGTGCACATCTTTAAACATCTTAGGCCAATAGAGAGCGGAATAAGAATCTTGGAGTTCTTCCATGATGAACTATCATGGCCTCCACAGGTAGAGAATGACAATGAGTGATAACACTATCTACCTCCTCCTCGGGAATACACCTATTTCAGCCCTATACTTTTGTCCAAACCCTAGATCTCCTTTTTTCATCTTTCCCTATCATCCTCCACCCCTTCTCTCCTCCATGACCGCCCAGCTCTACCTCCCTCCACCACTCGTTCGCCACCAATGCACATATCCTTCCGTTTCTAGGCTGAGACATCTTGAGATAATCACCATAACTTCATGTCCATTCAATATTTCGATCTGAAATTTTTGAGGGAGAACATTATACTCGTATATCTGATTCCTTCAATTAGAATCGTTGCATTTGGAGTTATGACCAGGGAGAACGGAATTTTACAAGACCAAATACTCGTTTCATCGTGGATTCGAAGAAATCAATCACCAACGTTTAGATCCGGGTTCTCTTATCCAACCCTAGGGCAATTATGTATCAGAAGCCCTGCCCCACCGTGTCCCAAGTTGCCATGACCCCCGATTTTCAAAGAAAAAGTGTGTATCTTCTTCGATAAATTCTTTCACTTTGTTATTTTTTTCTTCTACACCCCTTTCCCCATATGTTTTTCCCCCTTTTCTTTATTTTTCGTGTTCGAGTTCTACTTGAGGACAATGTAGATTTAAAGTATGGGGGGAGATAGATTTATTATTGTACATAATTTATTAGATTTTTCATAGTTTTGTTGAGTTAGTATTTGAATTCATGGATTAGTTTTGTTTTGGTTTATTTTAGTTGTAATTTGTTTGTTATTAATTATGTAAATATTTCAGTTATTTTGAAAATTAAAAAATAAAAAAATGAAAAAGCCACAAAAAAGAGAATCAAAATCCTAAAATGTTTTAGAAACCCTTTAGAGTATAAATTGGTGCAATATGAAGTTATGAGATATGTGAGTTATGTGATGGCTAGGTGAAATCTTGAATATGCTTCTTGGCAAAACAAGAGAAAGAAAAAAAGAGCGATCTATAAGTTCCTTAATCTGGGAGAAGGTGACATAAAAAGAGGAGATGCAAGAAGTTCGGGATTAGTTACTCATAAGGTTCAAGTTGAGGTATGGGTTGGTGTTTTATTGTATTCTCACATTGCTCTTAGTTTTGGGTTGTCTAAGGGATTAGGATGATTAGTTGTTAGATAGTGTGAGTCATATTTTCTTGTAATTAATGAGACCTTTGATGTTATGATGATAAGAGAGTGAGTTTCTTTTAGCTTACCCGGGACGAGTAAAGGTGTAAGTAAGGGGGGATTTGATCTGAGTCACTCATGATGTTTCTATTCGCATTGCTTATCACACATTTGTAGGATGTTTAGATGTTTTATTAGAGTTATAATGATCCGTACTCAGGTGTCGAGAAATGTGTATTTGAGGGTTTTTACATGCTTTTGAGAGCACTCCAATGTTGAAGAAAAAGAGGAAGGATGAAGTTACTAGAGCTTAGCTGATTTTGAAGTGGTTTAGAGGACAAGTCTCTCAAACAACACTATGAAGATGTAGCTTCTGAAGAACAAAAAGTTGGCGACATTCCACCCTAGCCTCGGGCCCATCTCGCCGTGCCCCATGCCGGGAGAATATTATGCAGAAAGGTGTACTTCGGTGGTTATAGATGATAGAAGAAGAAAAGAAGAGAATATAGGAGTTCCACCCTATCACACCCCATGCCAGATCTGTCGCGCCCTATGGCTAGGCAGTTACAAAAGATTGATTTGGTTTTCATATTTACCATAGAAATTCCGAGTTACTTATCCCTTTTTTTCCTCTTTCACTTAATAGATTACTTTCAATTTTTTAGGATATAGTTTATTTATATATATTTTTAATTATAAGATTGAATAGGTAGGATCCTCCTATTTAAGGAGCGTTCTTCATAGGAGATCAGAGTTCGACAAGTTACACAATTTGCAATTTCCCAATTTTGAGTATGTGCTTAATTAGTGTCTCAATGAGGAGCTAAGCTCACAGTAGTTTCATCCTACATTAAATATATGTTGTATAAATGGATGGGGAATGAATTGTATAGAAATCTTGGATAATGATTGAACCGCGTGAGAACGCTTTCCTTAAAGAGTAGTTCAACCCTTAGTGATGCCCAGGGTTACACAAAACCCCTTCGAGGATAAGACAATCAAAGTTCCCTCTTGTTCTAATATATTTTTGTGTTTTTATGTGAAGTCTTAATACCAAATATCGTTTTTCGATTACTTAGATAAGTGAGTATCTTGTGTTTTTCCAAAGCTTACAAGAAGTCCTTTATATTGATCTCGATAGGGTGGTTAAAATCAGTTATAGCCATATATTGAGAAAAACTGTCAAAGAGCACGATTTTCAATAATAATAGTATAAATTGCCTTTCGGAAGAAGTTATGGTATTTATTAACCTGGAATCAGTAACCTCAGGGGTATGTTCTATATTTCATATTCCTTTGACAAGTTTTTATGCTAGAGCGGTTGTGTCTGGGGTATTTTCCCTTTTCCAGATTCTCTTGCAACTTTGTATCCAAGATAAAGAGATGGAATCCCATCACTTCAATAGCCCAATTACAAGCCCATATGTTTAAATTAAATATATTAGAATAATATAATTTAAATATAATCTATGATAATTAAATCTTTATTCATTAATCTCATGAGATTCAATGAAGAAAAAATCGTTTACATGGGCGTGTACTCCACACCTCCGAACCCACATTACAATAATTTGAATTCATTAAGATCTTTGGTTAAATCCCGATCACACTTAACAATCCGATGGTTCACTTAAATCACCAGCTAAGTTTATCGTAATTCTGGGCACATGATAGAGATGGCACTTTGGAACCGGAACCGGCATAACTGAACTAAACCACCAGTTCCGGAACTGGCTATTCGAGGAACCAGGCAGGAACTGCCGGTTCCATTTATAACCAGTTCCGGTCCCGGTTTCTGTATGTTGGGACCATGGAACCGGAACCTGTGGAGGTTTAGTTTTTTTTTTCAAAATTAAAGCTAGTTGTAGCAAAAAAGTTTAAGTTTAAGGTTAGTTTTTGTTTTTAAAGTTTAGTAATAATTCTTTTATTCAATTTTTTTTGTCTTTGTTTAAGTAGAGTCCCCGGTTTTGGGTTCAAAACCGGCACCGGCGGTTCCGGACCCATCATTATAAGTACATTCCTTAGATCAAAGGTTTTCCCAGAACTAAATTCTAATACTACTTTAACACGCAGGATAGGGGCGGTTGACTCATTTCCCATATGGACTATGCACCCATCTTTGAACGGTTCATATGTCTTGAGCCATTCAAGATCCTTGCAAACATGTTGAGTTGCACCTGAGTCAATCCACCAAGCACTTTATCATCATGCACATAAGATACCTCAAAAATTGGTTATACTTAATTCGTACAAGAATTTATGTCTTTAGTAAATATTTGAGTTTGTAGAGTGGACGTGCCTTGTTCCTTAGATCCTATCTCTGAACTGATGTGGGATTATCTCCCATAAGCTTGGACCTAGAGATTCACAACAACACACTAAGAACAAGTGTTATAAGTGTTGTTCAAACTTGAAAGCAAGCAAGAACAAGAAGAAAGAAAGAAAGAGTTTTGAAGGAAGAAATGGATATGTTCTTGAAGAGAACTTCTCTATCTAGGTAGGGCACCTTGGACTTAACCTCAACACAATACAAGAAGAGAAAGATCTAAGCAAGCTATAAACTTAACACAACATGGAGATATACTACCATGAGCACAAAGAGTTTCCAATTCAACAAGCTTACACAATCAATTACATAAACAAGATGAAATAGGCAAGGTAAGCAGTTTGGTAGCTCCGCTAAAACTAACAAAGGTGGTCCATGAGAAACTAGGAGGAGTTTTACTGACAGGCGTTAAACGGTCGTTGTTTCCTATCAAAGATAATCCAACTAAACAATCCACTAGTAAAGTGGTAAGTCGGAGTCGAATCCCAAGAGAGCCACAACGATAGCTTGTTTCTATTATGTTACCTAGTATTAACTAGGGGGTTTTGTATTTTGTTATTTAACGAGCAATAATAAAACGTTGGTTGTTGCATTTGTAAACTTATAATGATGGAAAGCTCACTCTTTTAGTATCAGCGCATTATTCTGATGGAAAGTTGATCATTGAATTCTATTAATCTTATAGTCTTACTTATCTAGTCCAATTGTCCTACTCTTTGTTCGTAATTAGCAACTAGTTCAAATAGTCCTAGAAACCCTTGTTGTAAACAATAACCAAAGAATCCTAAGGTTCAAAAGCGCAACAGCAGAAAGATCAAAGATAAGTAGGCCTATGCAATACCATTAGAAAATCACTGATACTCGACATAGGTTTATAATCTCTACAACAGAAGCACTCGTAAATAGTCTATGCTAATTCTGATTTCTACCTAAAAGACAAGACTTTTCAAATCGAATTATCAAGCATAGAAATATGAATGAATAATAATCAACCTAGTTTGCAACCTAGATAAAATCAAGATCAATCAATGGTCAATAAAGCACAAGAGATCATAAAATAATTCTGAATTAAACTTAGAGCAATAACATAAGAATTCTCACAGACATTCCTTAGAATAATGCCCTCAACCTAAGAGTGAACTAGTAGGAACTTAGCCAGACATAGCCAAGAGAAAACAATATATAATTATGATGAGACTAACCAAGGATGAAGGTGAAAATGGCACAAAGGTGGGAGCTTTCTTCTTGGCTGCAGAATTTATGAGGATGAATTATAAAAGTGAACATAAGTCTTTCTAACTAAAAACTAAAGGTTTATATAGTATCTAAGGATAGGGAAATAAAATAACTAAAAAGAAATAATAAATTAGGGAAAAATAGATCAGATTTTGGCCAAAAATAAGCAATTGGGCCGGTCCATCGTCCGCAGTCGCGGTCGAGAATTATGATTCTCGATCGCGAATTGTGATTCTCGATCGCGAATTGTGATTCTCGATCGCGAATTGTGATTCTCGATCGCGAATTGGCCCCAGTTCTCAGAGGCGGGAGTCTTGATCGCGAAATGTCTACTGAGGCAAAATCTCGATCGCGACTTTGTGGTCTCAATCGCGAATTCTTCTATGTGGCTCGGCTCGGTTGTGACACCTCCTCTCGGTCGTGAGACCTTCTCTCGAACTGGTCTTCAGTCTTCTACAAGCTTCGAGGCAGCTCGGCTTTGCCTCTAGGCTTCTCCATGGGTGTAGGTGTGGTATCCTTCTCTCTAGCTCCGTCCCAAGTGCACTAAAAGTTAGTAAAAACGGGATCTTTGTAATAAGACCACAAAATAACGCTTATGAGCATCCTGGAAATCCATTGATGTACACCATATCGGATTCCGGAATACCACTCAATAAGCACCTAAACACCACTAATCCTAAGCTAATAGTCGCTAGTTAACACCATATAATAAGCTCCTATCAAACCTCCCCACACTTAAACCTTTCTCGTCCTCGAGTAATCAAAATAAAACTCACTCCTCCTAAAAAGCACAAAGGTCTACAGTAAGTGTAGAGAAAGTTTGCTAGAGACTATACTTCAAACTCCAAGTGTATCGAGCATTATCCTAACTCCGATCTATCTCCTTATGTCTCCGAGATGTCCTACCCAAAACCCTCCTTATTTTTCCACTTCATATGTCACCACTCCAATACAATAATAATAATCGAACCAAGTGGTGTGCGCTTATGCACATGTGGAATCCTAATCTCCCTCTAAGGGTAAGGCTACATAAATATGACATAATAAAGATAAAATCGAGTCTCCCACTCGCTTATACACTCCTTATTCCTCCTCTTCGAGTAATGTCCTAAACCAGTAGATAATATCAAACATCCACAAATCACAACCACCAATCCTAATTCAAAATCTGCATAGTACAACCACAACAATATGCATCAAACTCCAAGAAATAGAAATCTAATCCTATAATCTAACACAACTGCCGATAATATGTAGCAAAATAAATGAACTAGTAGAATGGTAAGCATGCAAGTGTGGATTACAATAAGCTCATAAATAAGAGATAAAAGGCTAAAACTAACTCCTTATACCTCCTTGGTGAATCCTAAAACCCGAGACATCCTTCAACTCCCTTCTTATGTCTCCGACGCCAATATATATGCAATCAATAAAATCAATCACAAACAAAGTAATTCCGGCGCCCTTTTGGTTTTCACCAAAATCTAAGTGGTAGGAACTTTTCTTTTCTATTCTTTTTATTTTTCAGGCACCAACCTTTTCCTTTTTATTCAATTTTTACTTGCCTGGTTTTTATTCTTCTTCTTATTATTATTACTATTATTTTTCATATCGGGACGGGTCGCGATCGAGAATGTACAGTCGCGATCGCGACTTTTGTAGCTGCAGCTGATTTTTCGCGTTTTTTGCCTCTGATTGCTTCCTACATGATGGTCCCGTGATTTTTCCTGAAACAAAACATTAAAACAAAACAAAAGAAAGGGATTAACGTTAGTGAAAATCCCTCGGGTTGCCTCCGGATCAGCGCCTTAGTTAACGTCGCGGCACGACATAGTCTAGCTCAATTATCGTTTTTTCGATCCCTTCCAGATCGCATCATCCAATAGCATTTTCTTGAACCATGGATGGAAAGGTTTGAACCTTAGACCATTCTCTTCCTTGACCACCCACACTTGCTTGGGCTTCTTTTGCGCCTTACTCTCCCACACTTGGACCTCCCCTTGGGTTTTGTTTTCGCCTTTTCCTACCCTGCACAATAGCTTTAACAAGTTTCTTTACCTGGGTAATTAGTGAGGTGGGGCTACTGCCCCAAAACAACATGCGAGCCTATTTTGTTAGGTTCAATAACATCCGCAATACAAAACACCGAGCCATCATTCAGGGATTTTGGCGTAGTCTCATATATATTATAATTGACAAAATCCCCGTCCAACTCGAACGTAAGCGCCCCGGTATCTAGGTCTATTTTTGTTTTAGTTGTCCTCATAAAGATCTACCTAGTAGAACCGGTACATCCTGAGTATCATGAACGTCATCGAGTACATAAAAATCAACAGGGAATAAAAGGTCCTCGACCATAATCAACATATCTTCAACTAACCCTTTCGGGTAAATCGTAGACCCGTCAGCTAATTGAAGCACTATCCCTGTCCTACTCATGGAACCTAGTTCTAATGATTTATACAACGAATAAGGTAAAACATTAATAGATGCTACTAGATCTAGCATGGCCTTATCGATTTTCGTTTTTCCTATGGTGCATGGAATACTCACCATTCCTGGGTCCGAGCGCTTGGCAGCTATCTTTCTTTAGATGGCCGCTGAAACTCTTTCACTTGGACTTTCTGCCTTCCTTGTAGCTTCTCACTTTTCTTCTTCGAGCAAAGTTCTTTTAAATGTTTAGCGTAGCGAAGAACATTCTTGATGAGTTCGAGCAGCGGAATATTCACTTTACACTTACTGAGCGTTTTGAAAATATCTTTGTAGTCGCAGACGTCTGTTTCTAGTAGCTGTCGAGGGGGATGGTCGCGGTCGAGATTCTATAAAATGGAGCTAATTCGCGGTCGAGAAGTCGAGATCCTCGTCGATCGAATTTTCGGAATTTGAGTACCGTCATCTCGGCTGAGATTCAAAAGTCACGATCGAGAATTTTCCTATTGAGACCAAGTCATGGTCGAGACCCTCTTTTCGCGGTCGATAATTTGGCTCATGAACCTTTTCCAGCTTCTCCTCCTCTACCTTTTCATCGAATGACTGTCCTCCGCTAATCATAATGACACTTACATTCTCCCTCGGAGCTGCGACGGTTTGCGATGGAAGCTTCCCCGAATTCTGCTGTTGCAAATTGTTTACCGCCTCCGCTATTTGTGCAATTTGTTTCTCTAGGCTGCGTATGTTGGACTCGGTTGTTTGAACATGGGTGGTGAAGTGTTTGGTCAAGGACTCGAGCATTTAGCTCATAGATGGTTCGTCGGATTTCTGTTGACATAGAGCGCGGTATTGGTTGTTGTATGGATATTGTCGATTCTGCGCCCCAGACGCGTCTCCCCATCTAATACCGGGATGATCATTACCTCTCGGATTGTAATTGTTGTTCTCTCGCTGATTGTAGTTGTTGTTGTTCTCAAATGAGGTCTAGGAGGTCCGAACCCTCCCGCATCATGTACTTTCAACGATAGTCTGGTCCTGGAGTTGCGGGCACATGTCAGTAGGATGACTCTCGTCCGCACAAATACCACATAATCTCGCAGGTTTCTGATTTTTGATGGTGATGTTCTTGATCATACTCTTAAGTTCAGCTATTTCACTCTTCCATCCAGGCTCTCCGGAATCCACATCGTTCGCTACTTTCCTCGTATAAGTCCTTCCAAAACTTCTTGTTCCCTCAGCAATCTCATTTAGTCGCGCTCTAGCTTTGGCGGGAGTCAAATTCAGCACACTCCCGTTACACGCAGCGTCAACTAACCTCCTTTCGTTGTCTAGTAACCCATTATAGAGGTGGGTCACCAAGTCTTTCTCCTCAAACCCATGGAATGGGAAGCTCCCACACAGTCTCACGAACCTTTCAACATAGTCATACAGCATCTCAGCGTCCTGCTGTTCCACCATTGCAATAGCTCTTTTCAACACAACCGCCTTCTTGGACGGGAAATACTTACTCAAGAAAGCTTTGTGAAGTTTCTCCCAAGTGTCGATACTTCCGGCGGGTAGCAAATAGTACCATTGACGCACGCTGTCTTTCAGCGTAAGACCAAAAGCTCTCATCTTGATTTGCTCATCGGTGACGTTATTCGGTTTACTGCAGGTGCAGATGTCGTGGAACTCACTAAGATGGCATGATCGGGTCCTCCCCAACCAAGCCATGATTCGGTAGCAAACTAATTAATACGGTCTTTAGTTCGAAAGTGACGCCAACATTCAGGGCAGGCAGCGTCACTCCTAAGTGTTGTTTCGTCAAATCAGGGTTCGTAAGCTCGCGCAACGTTCTGGCTGCCATCGATTTGATCACTAGATTTTGTATAGATTCTCGCAGATTGCGTAGATGCGTCCGCTCTATCTCTGGAATGAAATCAAGCAAATCTGAATTAGTGGTCCGAGTGTGGACCATAAGATAGGTCCACACCAAGATAACACAAAAAGAAACAAACTATAATAGTTGGCTCCCCGACAACGACGCCAAAATTTGACAGGCATTAAACAGTCGTTGTTTCCTATCAAAGATAATCCAACTAAACAATCCACTAGTAAAGTGGTAAGTCGGAGTCGAATCCCAAGAGAGCCACAACGATAGCTTGTTTCTATTATGTTACCTAGTAGTAACTAGGGGGTTTGTATTTTGTTATTTAACGAGCAATAATAAAACGTTGGTTGTTGGATTTGTAAACTTATAACGATGGAAAGCTCACTCTTTTAGTATCAGCGCATTATTCTTATGGAAAGTTGATTATTGAATTCTATTAATCTTATAGTCTTACTTATCTAATCCAATTGTCCTACTCTTTGTTCGTAATTAGCAACTAGTTAAAATAGTCCTAGAAACCCTTGTTGTAAGAAATAACTAAAGAAATCCTAAGGTTTGAAAGCGCAACAGCATAAAGATCAAAGATAAGTAGTCCTATGCAATACCATTGGCAAATCACCGATACTCGACATAGGTTTATAATCTCTACAAAAGAGCCATTCACAAATAGTCTATGCTAATTCTGATTGCTACCTAAAAGACAAGACTTTTCAAATCAAATTATCAAGCCTATAAATATGAATGAATAATAATCTAAGTAGTTTGCAACCTAGATAAAATCAAGATCAATCAATAGTCAATAAAGAACAAGAGATCATAAAACAATTCTGAATTAAACTTAGAGCAATAACATAAGAATTCTCACAAACATTCGTTAGAATAATGGCCTCAACGTAAGAGTGAACTAGTAGGAACTTAGCCAGACATATCCAAGAGAAAGCAATACCTAATTATGATAAAACTAACCATGGATGAAGGTGAAAATGGCACAAAGGTGGGAGATTTCTTCTTGGCTGCAGAATTTCTAAGGATGAATTATAAAAGTGAACATAAGTCTTTCTAACCTAAAAACTAAAGGTTTATATAGTATCTAATGATAGGGAAATAAAATAACTAAAAAGAAATAATAAAATAGGAAAAATAAATCAGATTTCTGCCAAAAATAAGCAATTGGGCCGGTCCATCGTTCGCAGTCGCGGTCGAGAATTGTGATTCTCGATCGCGAATTGGCCCCAGTTCTCAGAGTCGGCGGGAGTCTCGATCACGAATGGAAAGTCTTGATCGCGAAATGTCTACGGAGGCAAAATCTCGATCGCGACTTTGTGGTCTCGATCGCGAATTCTTCTCTGTGGCTCGGCTCGGTCGTGACACCTCCTCTCGGTCGTGAGGCCTTCTCTCAAACTGGTCTTCGGTCTTCTACAAGCTTCGAGGCAGATCGGCTTAGCCTATAGGCTTCTCCATGGGTGTAGGTGTGGTATTCTTCTCTCTTGCTCCGTCCCAAGTGCACTAAAAGTGAGTATAAACGGGATCTCCGTAATAAGACCACAAAATAACGCTTATGAGCATCCCACAAATCCATAAATGAACACCATACCGGATTCCGAGAATAACAATAAATAAGCACCTAAACACCACTAATCCTAAGCTAATATTCTCTAGTTAACACCATATAATAAGCTCCTATCATTTACTCTCTACAACATCAATTCAATCAAAGGCCCTTAGTGAAGGTTAACTTTAGGCTTTATACCTAGTTTGAACCCGGACTTTTGACACCTATAAATACCTTAAATAAGGACCAAAATACCCTAAGATAAATTCCAAAAAATAGTTAGGTAAGAGGGTGAAAACGTTACACTTAGACAACTTAGCCGACTAAGTGTCTAGTTGTGATAGTTGCACAAAAACGCCAAATGCAGCCATGTTGGAGTCCTACAATGGCTTGGCTATCTTAACTGGATTTGTTGGAGATGAGCACTTCTTTCACATGCCAAAAGTTTTGAAGCAATGGGTTCCAAATCATGCCCTAAGTCTTGAGTCAATGTTGCTTGTAGAATGAGGTCTTGGATCTCCTTTGACATAGCTCTTGTGATGGCTCCTTGGGTAGTTGGTTTGAGGGATGCTCCTGAATCATTCCCTCCCTCTTGAGAGAGGCCTGAACCCAGGCCATCCCCTCCCATAATGGGCAATGGCTCTTATTGGCTAGCTTCCTCCCATGCTTCATCTTGGAACTCTTCTTGGTGCATTTGTGGGTGGAAGCCTCTAAATCTGTCATCTGAGGCTTGAGTGTGCTTCTTGGTCATACAAACAAGTCTTGTATCTTTAGGACACTCATTTATGAGCCAATATTGCATGTGTCTTGGCACCTTGGAGGCTAGGATAGGCAAATGTAACTTGTTCTCTCGGTTCTTTGCTTTGTGCCTTGACTTCTGGTCCTCGCCAATGGACTTCTCCTTTGTATTGATCCTTTTATGTTCTGAAGCCCTAAGAATCTGAAATAGAGTAATAGGCTTGAGAGTACTTTTTCACCATTGAACAATAAAGGGTACTTGTTAGCATAACCATCATGCATCACTTTGTTACCATTTTACCAAGGTTTCTCTAAGAGAAAGTGACTTTCTTACATAGCTAGAATGTCAAATGAGATTGTGTTTATGTACTGGTCAAATTTAAGTGTTAACTTACATTTCCCATGTACTTTAAACTCTACACAATCATTCATCCAATGAAGCTCATAAGGCCTAGGGTGCAAAACCGAGACTAGTTGTAGTTCTTGGAATAACTCATTGTTAGCTATGTTGCAACAACAATATCCATCTATGGTTAAGTCACACGCCTTATTCTTAACTAGAAACTTACTAGGATACAAGTCTTCTCCTAGGTTACTTCCACAAGTTTAGCTTGGACCTTAAGGGATTTCTTGCAACTAAGGCTTGCACCTTGTTCATACTCTAGCTCTTCATTATGCACTAGTTCATTCTCATGCTCATCAATATGGTTAAGGTCATTGTTAATTTCATGAATAAGTTCAGAATCAAGTTGTCCCAATGCATTGATTATCATGTCTCCCTTGTTAGGGCAATCTTTCTCAAAGTGACCCTTACCTTGACACTTAAGGTATTCTATGTTACTAGTCCGAGTGTTCATAGAGTGAGAAGTATGAGAGGGTTTAGAAGTACTCCCTTGGTTGCTAAAGGAGGAAACTTGGAACATAGGCAACTGGTAGGATTGGCCCTTGTATGGCTCTCTTGGAGCTATGACTTCCTTGGGCTTGTTTTGGTTAGCTCTTCCTACCTTTCATTCACATGTATTGTTTTTGGAGTTGTTTGGCTTACTCCCTTGGAATGCTCTTGCCTTGAGCTTTCTCTCCACCTTGATGGCATTGTGAAGAAGTTCTATACTTTTGGTATAGGGATACATGCTCACTTCCATGGCAAGGGATGGATTCAATACCCTTAGGTACCTAGCATTGGTAGCCTCATCATCTTCACTCACATTGGCCTTGATCATTGCCACTTGCATGGCATTATACGCCTCCTCGACAGTCATGCTTCCTTGCTTCAAATTCTCCAACATTTGCCTCATTTCTCTTGCATAATGGTGAGGTATAAACCTTGCCCTCATGACATCCTTCATCTCCTTCCATGTAGTGATGGAAGGTTCAAATTTGATCCACCTCTCTTGGACTAGGTTGTGCCACCACTTCTTTGCAAAATCTTGTAACCCTAAGGTGGCTAGTTCCAACTTCTTCATCTCTTGAAAGTTGTGGACTGCCCAAATTTGCTCCATCTTCCACTCCCATCTCATGTATAAGGCTGTATAACACTTCCCTCTAAAGCTTGGGATCTTGAACTTCACCTTTCCCATGCCATGTTCCTCTCTTTGTCTAGGCCGTTGCCCTTGTTCTTGGAACCTTGGTCTCCTTCCTCTTCCTCCTTGCCTCATGTACCTATCCTCCTGAAACTCATCAACATTATCATCACTATATCTATTCAAATCAGGAGAGTTAGGGTTAGAAAACTCCCTTGGATAGTTCATGGGTGGAGGTCTAGGCAATGGTGAGACAATGGGTCTAGTGGGACTCTTATGGGATCCGGCCTTAGGTGATGTGATATGGATCCATTCCTCACATCTTGTCTTGGCAATGGTAGTTGAGTGTGTGGGTGTGAAGTCCCTCTAACTTCAATTTGTGTCCCTAGAACTATAGGTGGTGTTCTAGGCTTGTCTTGTTTGGATTCAAGGGTGGCTAGTCTATTAGAGATGTCATTGATGCTCTTCTTCAAGTAACTAAGAATGTTCACTAAATCAGGTTGATTAGTGATACCATTGGCTGAATTAATCATGGGATTCACCTATTCTTGGTGGGAGTCATGATGTGAGTAGACATGATCAAAGACAACAAACAATGAACAACATTAATGTTAGTCTAATAAGTTTGTGTTTGCTTGTGTTTGATTCACTCTACACTCTTAAATTTCCTCTAAAACCTTGGCTATTTAATCACCTTATCAATGCAATGTGATGCTAGTAATACTTTTTAGCTTGGTACACTAAGATGCTTAATCAACAAAGAGTTATAGCTAGCATAGACAAGCAAGTGCACTTGTAAGAAGATGATGTAGGAAAGTTTTTAGCTAAAAGGGACTTGAGAACGTTTTACCTCAGTTATGGTGCATAAAGAAGCCCTTAAAATTCCCTTGCTTTGCCTTGGAAGTTTCCTTGAGAATTAGTCTAGGATATGTGTTTAAACTAGGCTAAGTGTAGCCGAGTACAAGGCATAAGGGTGGGGTTAGGCTAGGTGTGAGGGGCTCAAGGTAATCCCCTATCTCCTTCTTCTTAATGTGCTTTAGGAAACTTGGTCACGTTGCAAATGTTGCACTTGGAATACATAACAAAAGGTACAAGACTTGGTTAAAGATAGGCAACCAAGCACGTTACCAGGTGTGCAAAATGTGTGTTGCACACAACTTTGGGCGTTTGTTTCAATAGGCTATGAGCTGGAATAGATGTGAGCTTTGTTGATTCTTGTACTGGGGGATTTTCTAAGTGGAAGGCTCAGGTTACATCCCAAAAGGCACGACCCAATGTGGCTGCAAAGTCTTGTGTATAGGCTAGGTCAACACTTGTGAAAAGTAAAAAGTGACACTTTACCGCTTTGGGAAAGATTTTTGGCTTTAGTGTTTGGACAATTTACTCGTGCATTTGGCCTGGTTTTTGTTTCTCTCAACAGATCAAATGTTGTTCTTCATGGAGCTCATAAGTGTTCTTCATTTGGTTGTGTTTGGTTTGATGTGTGAAGCTTCAAAGTTGGATTCTTGACCACTTTTGTGCGTGAATTCAAGCACCCGGTTAGGGTTTTGGCTTTGGTTCTCTCTTAGACACTTCCTCAAATTTGCTTGGTGATTACTTAGGCCTACTCAAACACTTCCAACTTTGGTTTTAGTTCCTGCAAACACTCAAAAGATTCATTAGACTTAGACCAACAAAAAGGCACGCAACAACAAGGTTTTGGCTAGTTTTTTGGGGCTGTTTTTTTTTTGTGACTTTGCAAGTTTTGCAAAGCACTTTGTTTTTGTGATTTTAAGGGTGAGAGATGGTTGAAAACTCATCTGAACTCTGTTACCACTTGATGTGGGATTATCTCCCACAAGCTCGGACCTAGAAGATTCAACCAACAACACACTAAGAACAAGTGTTCTAATTGTTGTTCAAACTTGAAAGCAAGCAAGAACAAGAAGAAAGAAAGAGTTTTGAAGGAAGAAATGGATATTTTCTTTAAGAGAAATTCTCTATCTAGGTAAGGCACCTTGGAATTAACCTCAACACAATACAAGAAGAGAAAGATCTAAGCAAGCTATAACTTAACACAACATGGAGATATACTACCATGAGCACCAAGAGTTTCCCATTCAACAAGCTTACACAATCAATTAAATAAACAAGATGAAATTGGAAAGGTAAGAAGTTTGGTAGCTCTGCTCAAACTAACAAAGGTGGCCCTTGAGAAACTAGGAGGAGTTTTACTCTCTACAACATCAATTCAATCAAAGGCCCTTAGTGAAGGTTAACTTTAGGCTTTTATACCTAGGTTGAACCCGGACTTTTGACACCTAAACATACCTGAAATAAGGACCAAATTACCCTAAGATAAGTTCCAAAAAATAGTTAGGGAATAGGGTGAAAACGTTACACCTAGACAACTTAGCCGGCTAAGTGTCTAGTTGTGATAGTTGCACAAAAACGCCAAATGCAGCCATGTTGGAGTCCTCCAATGGCTTGGATGTCTTCATCGGATTTGTTGGGGATGAGCACTTCTTTCACATTCCAGAAGTGTAGAAGTAACGGTTTCCAAATCATGCCCTAAGTCTTAAGTCAAAGTTGCTTGTAGAATGAGGTCTTTGATCTCCTTTGACATAGCTCTTGTGATGGCTCCTTGGGTAGTTGGCTTGAGGGATGCTCCTGCATCATGAACGGTTTTTTCCCCGCTCCTTTCTTATCCTTAGTAGCATGACAATCATGTTTGAAGTGACACGTATTATCACATATCCAACAAGACCCTTTAGGCTTCTTGTTAAATCCACCGTTAGTATTTTCATAGGCACACTTCTTTACGGCCATTTTCATATTCACGTATCCAACAAGACCCTTTAGGATTCCCCCATCATATTTACGGAGGAAGATCTTGGAGCCTCCTTGTCCTTTGGTTTACCACCATCATGCACTATTAGAGATTCCTCTATGCGCAAATGGCAACTAAGTTATACAAGAGATATATCCTCTTTGATGTGTTTCAACATGTTCTTAAAATCTTTACATGATGGTGGTAGTTTGTCTATAATGCTTGACACCGAGATGGTGTCATCCATCTTAATGTTGAGTTGGGCAAATTGCTCTAGGATGCGAAGGACTACATGGTATTGTTCCATGATTGACTTTGACTCACACATTTTTTAATTGTAAAATTACTAACAAGGAACTTGTTTCTAGAAGCATCTTCTTCCATGTACTTTGATTCCAAAGCATCCCACAACTCCTTTGAGGATTCAACATGTTGATATATATTGAAGATTGAGCCAGACCAACCGTTTAGAATGTGCCCACGACATATTTAGTCACTTTTTTCCCATTTTTTGTGCTTCCTTGTTTGGCCTAAAGACTCGTTTTCCGAATCCTCTGGCACCGGGGGCGTTGACATGATAAGCATATATGCATATTGAGAGATGTGAGAAGGAAGTGCATCTTCTTTTTCCATCATCTAAAGTCAACTCCATTGAACTTGTGAGTTTATACAACTAGCTTAAGTATATGATAAAGAATGTTATACTTACTCTTATACCCAATGTACAAGTAGCTAGAAAGCTAGTGTAAAAGGATCGATTCAGCGAGTAGATATATATAAATGAATCGCTACTGAATAAGATAGAGTAGCTTAAATCGACTAGCTCTTATGAAAGAGTAGCTCGATCGACTAGCTTAAGTGTTTTATGAATGCGGAAGCTGAAAACACTTTAAAGAGAGTCTAATCCCCTTTGTAAACGCAACAAGCTATAAAAGCAAGTATGTTATATATGCGGAATTAAGGAATTTGCCACAGTACAAACTCATAATTATTAGATAGTAAGTTCAACTCAAATGCAAAGATATTTTGGTAAGGTGAGAACCCTTGGCTTTACTCAAGACCCGGATGAAACTCACCACTATATTGATTATATGGAACAGAGAATTACAATCACTTACAACTATTTACTCAATACAATCACTCGTTCAACTCTATACAAGTTATCCTTCTCGTGTTGCTCTCAAGGTGTGTTGACGCACTAACTCCGTCTTGAGATCACTAGCTTCTCACCCTAAACACTCAACCGTACTCACTCTCCTAGTTTTCAGATCCTTTTGTGTTTCTCTCTGGGTTCCTTCTCCTAAGCGAGCTACACTTTTGCTCCACTATGAGGTTCTCAAGTTTGTGCACTAACAATTCACCTATTGCACCTATTTATAGAATTCCTAACTTATTCTCCAAGAAAGGAAAACCTATACAATAGTGTAAAAAAGATTGACATGTTGGAATCCGTGTGACCGCTCCACTAAGTAGCTTCAACAAATTCAATCCACACGCGTTTCTTCTTTTCTTGAGCAACAATCTTGTAACAACCTTGTCAACGCTGGTAATCCTCTTCACACCACTCTTGCGCTTCCTATTTGTCCAGCTTGGCAATCCACGCTCCTCATTATCCATAGGCAGAAACCCATTCATCCTATCCTTAGCTTCACGTCTTTCCCTTCACTTGGCCCGAATTCTTACACGCTGGTGCATGATCTCCACCTGGGACATACTTCACTTCACTTGGATACACTCGCTTATACTCAAATGTTGAAGAAAAGGATTTACTACCTTGCAGCGACTCTCTTTGCTCTACGCTAGTCATTCGCCTTCAACATACTTCACTTCAGAATAATTTCTTTTCTTCTATCTTGTTCATGACTGCCTTTGCGAGACTCGCTTTCCCCGCAAGGCACAAATCTAGTCTCTAGCTTGTTCACTTGGATCAAAACTATTCTTCTAGCTACCAAAGCTATTTCTGGAAAGCTCATCACACACAAAATACATCAAATGATATTTTTATCATCATCAAAACAAGCAGATTGTTTTGAGATACTCATGCTTAAACTAACAATTTCCTTCTTTTTGATGATGACAAACACTTATACAGTGTAAGCACATTAATTTCAAAACGTACCTAGTTAAGCTTAAGATATGAAATGAAGCTTAAACTGATACTTGACAGATTTACCAAATCTGCTCAAAATCTTGCTAAAGGCACTTAGCAAGTATACCTTTATTCCCCCTTAGACTAAGCTGGTCTAAATTCTTCTCAATTTCTACAACGGAAAGAGTATTCTACCTCAATCCGTCATCTATCCAAACCATTTTTCTTCCCCCTTTGGCATCACCGAAAAGGCATAGATAATTCATCAAAGGGAACTAAAGGTGAGTTACTCAGTCACTCTTGACCCGGATAACATGCATAATCATTTAAAGAGCAAGTAAGCGAGACTGTAACCATGAAGCACTCAAGTCAATAAATCAATGAAAGGCATACTATAAATATATATAATAATCATCACACCTTTTTCTAGCTGGAATCCTAACGAGTCTATCAAATAATCATGCAAGGAATACTCAAAAAGCAAGTAAGAGTATCAACTCAAATCACCTTCTTCCTTAGTATGTTTACCAACTTTTACCAAGAGACTTGAATTCTGCTTTGAGTGGCTTTGCTTGTCTCAGTGCCATATGATAAAGAGTATCTTGGCATTGGTCTTGAGCTAATATTTGTGAAGCGAGACTCGACAAGATACTTCTAAATATCGCCGTTATGTATTGTCTTCAGATGTCACCTCGCCTGATTAGCACTTGATATTGACAGTTGTACTGGGCTTCAAGGTAGTTCAATTTTCACTCTCTTGATCAATTGGCGCTTAGTTATTTGTACAGGAAGAAGTACGATCATGCTTGAGATGTGATACAGTAGCTGAATATGAATATCAAAGCGCAACTACGAGGAATATAATGCATATATAGAGGGGGTCACTCACACTCATATATAGCATGTAATAATCATTTGCATATAATTGGGATATTGGCTTTTTGTCACAATAATGTATACTTCATGTTGTGGAGTTTATCAAGGGAATCAGGAAGCAAAACACTAAAGTCATCTTAAGGACACTTAGAAGTGGATCATTTCTTAGGCATGTAATAAGGAAAGAAGACGATCACCACTTTTAGAAGAGGTAAAGAAGAGCATGCAATGATGCAGAAGAGAGTAACATGTTTGCATTAGTATACTCATCAAGCTAGTCAGTTCTTGTTCAGATATAGCAAGTTAACAAGAAAAGATCATGAAAGCGCATCTCATCCTAAGTTCCCAAAGACAAATTAGTATGCATAAACTTAGCCAATCAAAAGGAACTTACATCTAGTGGATAAATGGTCTAATTGATAGGAATTAAGCCCAACTGAAGCCATAGGTTTAAGAAAGGTACCCGGTTCATTGCTTTAGTAAAGATGTTAGTGATTTGGCTCTCTTTTGGTACGTGAGTAAGCTTCACCCTCTTATGCTCAACGTGGTTATGCAGAAAATGATGGTGGACATCGATGTTCTTAGAGCGAGAGTGTGTACCGGTTCTCAGATAGATTAATAGCACTTGTGTCACAGACAATCTGTAAAGTACCTAAATGGACACCATAGTCGACAAGCTTCTGTTTTAGCCATAAAAATTGAGAACAAGAAGCGGCTGCCACGATATATTCTACTTCGTTGGTTGACATGGCTATGGAATTTTGTTTCTTCGAGCCCCAAGACGCAAGACAAGGACCAAGATACTGAGCCATTCCACTAGTACTTTTTTTATCCACCAAATAACCTGCGTAGTCTGCATCGGTATATCCAATTTACCGCCGCTGGGATACCAGGGACACAAATTTGGAGTCCCTCTTAAATACCGGAAGAATCGCTTGACATTCACAAGGTGCGAAGCCCTTGGATCTGATTGAGCACGAGAACACACCCACTACAAATAAATATATCAGGTTTAGACATAGTAAAGTACATCAAGGATCCTACCATACCCCTCTAGAGAGTTGTATCCACCTTGGAACTATCAAGACCAACGTCTAGCTTAGTGGTGTTTGAGAAAGGTGATGGAAACGGCTTGCAATTCTTCATATCATATTTCTTCAGAAGCTCCTTGATATTCTTCTTTTGATGAATTTGAGTACCTGCTTTAAACCTGGTTGACCTTCAAACCTAGGTAGAATGTGAGCTCACCTATCATGCTCATACTGAACTTTGAGCTGATTGTATTCTTGAAATCTTCGACTAGCTGCAGATTAGTAAAGCAAAAAATAATGTCATCAACATAAACTTGGACTATCAACACATTACCTTTTACTTCTATAATAAACAAGGTCTTGTCAACAGGACCTCGGTTGTAGTTATCTTGGAGAAGGTAGTCTGATAAGCACTGGTGGATGCTTGACATACACTTCCTCATTCAACTTACCATTGAAGAAGGCAGTCTTAACGTCCATTTGGAATAGTTAAATTCTTTATGTGCACTATAAGCAATCAACAAACAAATAACTTTAAGTCTAGCAACAAGAGCATAAGTTTCATCATAGTCAATACCTTCATGTTGGTTGTATCCTTGAGCTATTAGTCTAGCTTTGTTGCGCACCACTTCTCCAGTATCATCTAGCTTTATTCATGTACACCCAGTGAGTACCTACGACTGTTCTATCGACTGGATTAGGGACGAGACGCTATACTTTGTTTCACTTAAACTCTTCAAGCTCTTCTTGCATCACAATTACCCAATCCGGAACCAAAAGTGCTTGATTGATATTTTTGGGTTCCTGAAATGAGAAAAAAACACAACTAGAATACTGGCATTCGACACTAGAGCGGATCTGCGTACCTGAGTCAAATGAGGATATGATATTCATCACTGGATGATCCTTCATCTATTGATAGTTTCTCACTTCAATTTGAGTAGAATTCGGAAGAGTGAGAGTAGTTGTCTTTCTTTGAGTAGCGGCAGACGAGCTTTCAGTGACATCTCCAAGACTCGCTTAAAAGTCCTCTAGAGTCGCTGGAAAGGGAGTCTCATCAGATGTATCTATAGAGGGAGACTCTGGACTCGCTGCTTCTTCAGCGACTATTGGCACGTCATCAGTACTCGGAGGAAGATTTCATTTGTCATATTCTTTGTCTTTGCTACCTGAATCTTCAGAAGGATAAGGAGTAGAAGATATAGAGTGACTAACCTTGACAAAAGGATCTTCATCCGTGACTGCACTAGTATCAACAAGTCTCTCATCAAACCTGACATGGATGTTGTCTTCAACCTTCATGGTTCGCTTGTTGATAACTCTATATGCTTTGCTAGAAGGTGCATAATCTAAGAATATGGCCTCATCATTCCTGGCATCAAACTTACCGAGAGAGTCCCTTCCGTTATTATGAATATAACACTTACATCCGAACACCCTTAGATGCAAGATGTTAGGTGTTTTCCCCTTGAGCAGTTCATAGGCAGTCTTATCAAGCAAGGGTCTAAGAATTGCTTGGTTAATGATATAACTAGCTGTACTCACAGCTTGAGCCCAATAACTTGATGGTAAACCGCTGGATAATAACATAGTTCTATCCATTTCTTCCAGGGTCCTATTCCTGCGTTCAACTACACCATTTTGTTCTGGAGTATAAGGAGTTGAGAATTTATGCTCAATCCCTCTACTTCTACAAAATGTGAGGAACTCCTTATTCTTAAATTCAGTCCCATTATCTGAGCGAATCGTTTCAATAGGGAGTCCTAGATTGTTTTCCAAAAGAATAGCTATGTCATGAAAAGCACTGAATGCCTCATTCTTATTTTTAAGAAAGAGAGTCCAGGTGAAGCGAGAATAGTCATCAAGAAGAAAAAATTGTATCGATTATCGCATATGTCCACACAAATCCATGTGTATAAGCTCGAGAGGCGCTTTGGTGGACACTACCTTTTTCTGAGGAAATGAACATCTGGTTCCTTGGACTTTGAACATTCTGCAAAGAAGGTCATAGATTCTGGCTGAATATGAGTGAGTCCATGCACAAGGCCTTTGGATTAAAGCTTGTGTAACAAGTATACGCTGGTGTATCCCAATCGTTGATGCCATAGATTGGACTGTTCCTGGAGGGTGGCGAGGCACATCTGTCTAGACGGGGAAAAACCATGGTCAAATAAGTAAGTGTTGTCAACTTGCTTACCTTTCAATAAGATCTCCTGGTTTGGATTTCTCACAACACAAGATGTTGTATTGAATGTAACCTCATTCCCTCCTTGATCACATACTTGAGCTGCACCAAGGAGGTTAAATTTGAGATTATCAACAAGGTTAATATTATGCACTTTGATAACATTAGTGAGCTGAGCACTACCACTATCCATGATTTTACCTTCTTTCTTATATCTAAAGGATACATTACCTCCATTCTTAGCATGAAGTGAGAGTAGAAGAGAAGAGTCCCTTGTCATGTGACAAGAACACCCACTATCAATGTACCATATACTCTTACCTTCATCTTCAGTGTTGACCTGTGTTCCTAGGCCTTCTGCTACCCTTAAGCAGGATGAACTTGAGTGAGAGCGAGAGCTTGAATCATGCTTTTGAACACCTTTGGCTTTCTTCCGTTGCTTAGCCGACTATTTTTCTTTGTTGGGATTGCCTTGTTCCTTGAAGTACTTCTCTCATCATGGTGCCATATTCCTTTTCCTCCATGATTCAAAACAAGAGAGAGAGAGAGGATATATAGCAGATATCAATACATACATATGAGCAACCTAAGCTCTGATACCATTTCTGGGTTTATATAACTAGCTTAAGTGTATGATAAAGAATGTTACACTTACTCTTATACCCAATGTACAAGTAGCTTGAAAGCTAGTGTACAAGGATCGAATTCAGCGAGTAGATATACATAAATGAATCGCTGCTGAATAAGATAGTGTAGCTTAAATCGACTAGCTCTTATGAAAGAGTAGCTCGATTGAGTAGCTTAAGTGTTTTATAAATGCAGAAGTTGAAAACACTTTAAAGCGAGTCTAACCCCCTTTTTAAACATAGCAAGCTATAAAAGTGAGTATGTTATATATGTGGAATTAAGGAATTTTGCCACAATATGAACTTAGAAATGTTAGATAGTAAGTTTAGCTCAAATGCAAAGATATTTTGGTAAGGTGAGAAACCTTGCCTTAACTCAAGCCCGAGATGTAACTAACCACTATATCAATTATATCAAACAGAGAATTACAATCATTTACAACTATCCACCCAATACAATCACTCGTTTAGCTCTATACAAGTTATCCTTCTCTCGTTGCTCTCAAGGTGTCTTTACGCACTCGCTCCCTCCTGAGATCACTGGCTTCTCACCCTAAACACTCAACCGTACTAACTCTCCTAGTTTTTTAATCCTTTTGTGTTTCTCTCTGGGTTGCTTCTCCTAAGCGAGCTAGACTTTTTCTCCACTATGAGGTTCTCAAGTTCGTGCACTAACAATTCACCTATTGCACCTATTTATAGAATTCCTAACTTATTCTACAATAAAGGAAAACCTATACAATAGTTTAATAAAGATTGACGTGTTGGCAATCCGTGTGACCGCTCCACTAAGTAGTTTCAAAAAATTCAATCCACACACATTTCGTCTTTTCTTGAGAAACAATCTTGTAACAACCTTGTCCACGCTGGCAATTTATCCTCTTCACACAACTCTTGCGCTTCCTATTTGTCCAGCTTGCCGATCCACGCTCCTCACTGTCCATAGGAAGAAACCCATTCATCTTATCCTTAGCTTCCCGTCTTTTCCTTTACTTGGCCCGAAATACTCTACATGTTGGTGCATGATCTCCACCTAGGATATACTTCACTTCACTTGGATACACTCGTATATACTCAGATGTTGAAGCAAAGGATTCATTAGCTCATAGAGACTCTCTTCGCTCTACACTAGTCCTTTGCCTTCAACATACTTCACTTAGGAATAATTTCTTGTCTTCTATCTTGTTCATGATTGCCTTTGCGAGACTCACTCTCCCCGCAAGGCACAAAGCTATTCTTTAGCTTATTCGCTTGCATCAAAGCTATTCTTCTAGCTATGAAAGCTATTCCTAGAAAGCTCATCACACACAAAAGACATCAAATGTTGTGTTTATCATCACCAAAACAAGCTAATCGTTTAAGTTACTCATGCTTAAACTAATATAACTTCTCCAAATTTCCAAAATTCGATATCATCTCATGAACTGATGATGTGGCCTTGATCACTAAGTGCCCTTTAAGAATGTTGTATAAATGCGCGGGAATAAAGTAGTGATCTTGGATAATGATCGAATCGTGTGAGAACGCTTTGCTTAAAGGGTATTTTTGACCTTTATTCATGCCTAGGGTTACACAAAATCCCTTCTAGGGTAATACAATCAAAGTTCCCTCTTGTTCTAGGGTAAGAGACAAGAGATACATATAGATTGTCGTGTTTTGTTTGATGTGTTAATACCAAAGATTGTTTTTTCAATCCCTCAAATAAGTGATTTTACATGTTTTCCAAATCCCACAAGAAGTCCTTTACATAGGTATCGAATGGGATGGTTAAATCGTTTGTAACCCTAGTATAAACTTCATTTCAGTAGAAGTTATGGTAGTTATTAACTCAGAATTAGTAACCTATGTAGTATATTCCATATCTCAGATTCCTTTGCAGTTTTTTTCCGTCCAGGATGGTTGTGTCTTGTGTATATTCTCTTTCTAGATCCCCTTGCAACTTTGTATCCAGGATAAAAGAGATAGAATCCCATCACTTCCATATCCCAATTGCATTGACAATCTCATGTCTAGGAGTTCACACAAACTGCACCAGCTTCAAGAAGGAGAGCTCGATCGGTGGTTGAGAGTTCACACAACGTATATCCAGACACAAGACTATAAATGTTGGAAAATCATCAATCTTGGTGATGAGGTGATCCCTGATACTAGCAAAGAAATAAGAGAATGGCAACCCGAGCACTATAAAGATGGAGAAAAATGCCAAAGCTCGCCAACTTATTCTCATCACATTCACAAGAACCTATATTGAAAAATTCATCAACATCAAAATGGCCAAAGAGATGTGGGATGAAATAATCTCCATCCACAAGGGAAGTGATGATATGAAGAACAACCAAATATTCAACCTTAAGAGAGAATTTCACACCTTCAAGATGCAGCCTAGTGAAAGCGTGTCTGCTTGTCAATCCAGATTCACAATCTTAGTTGACAAACTAAGTGCTACTAGCATTACCACTCCTTAATGGGAACAATATCTGGTTATGATCTACGGAATGAGCGACAAATATGAGTTGACAAGAAGAATAGCCCTTATGTCAATTGAAAGCAAGTCCCTTCCAGTAAGGGATATCTTTGGAAAGTTCTTTGACCAAGAAATAGCCTACAATTGAAGGGATGTCATGGTCAAGGAATAAAAGGGATAGCCTTGAAGCTCACTAGAGTTCTGGAGAAGATGGAAAATGAAGAGGCTGGTGATGACGTTGAACTAGAGATTGCTTTGATGACGAAGATGGCAAATAAGTTCTTCAAAAACAAAGCCTCACGATCCGTTTCCACCTCAAAGAAGGACCTCAAAGACTACACGTGCTACAACTTTCAAGAGAACGGCCACCTTGCTAAGACTTGCACTAAGGAAAAGATGGAACCAACTGAACAGAAGACCCTTTTCTTGGTGTGGGGAGAAGATGATGATGAAGCTGATCTTCACGATTAATTTCAAGGCATATGCCTCATGGCTAACTCATAGGAAGCTAGTTCTCAGGCACATCTATCAAGTGATTTCATTAGTTATCTTAACATTCTAGGAAAAGTTGAACTTGTTAATATGATTAAAGGCTTGCTTGATGATAATGAAACACTTGAAAATAAAGCTATTGAATATGAGGATGAAGTTCAAGAACTTCGTAATCAAAGCTTATACTTGTCTAATAGACTTGTTGAAAAAGAAAAGGTCCTTCTAAAAGTTAGGAAACTGAGCTTAATAACTAAGTCCTGTGAGGGATGCAAAGGAAAGACAGCTCAAGGGAGATTGCCTAATATCCTATCTAGTAATATAGAAGGTGATATCAAAAAAATGCTTAACAAACTATCTTTCCTCGTGCTAGACCTGGATTAGGTTATGCTTCTGAACATGAACATACTACTTGCTCTATGGCTCAAGAAAATTGAGTACTAAATTAACATAAAGTGTTGAGACCTTAGATAAATCCCATTAAACTTGTAGGAATAAAAATGAATACTTAGAAGTAGTGTTCTAAAAAACGCTAGGCGGGTGCTAGGCGGTGAAGGGGGCCTAGTGCATAGACGTCTAGGCGGGAGTCTAGGCGGGTCAATATTATAACACTTATTTTTATATTTAATACAATTTCATTATATGAATACCTAAATAGAAATATATTGATTCATAATTTAACCATGTAATTTTAATATAAGAATTTAATTTGCTAATTAATCAACCAAAATTCACAGATTTTATAGCATTCTTCATAAAGAAGATCTACAAGACCAAAACAAGAAAAAATCCTACATCCTTCAACGCAAATTTCAACTTAAAAATATAAATATAATCTAATCCTCCATCTATTCATTCTCATTATCCTCCTCAACTTGAACACTAACTTCTTGCTCTATGTCTGACTCATCAAGCTCAAACTTATCATTATCTTCATCTACTTCATCCTCTGTTCCATCCAGTGTTATAAATACGCGCCTAGGCGGCCTCCTAGACGTACGATTTTTTTCCACTGCCTAGCTGAAAACGCCTAGCAACTAATCACAATGTTAGGGTGCCGCCTAGCGCCTAGGCGCGTTTTTTAGAACAATGCTTAGAAGAAAAGGTTAAGGTCTTAGAATAACTTCCTAAGGGAAATAGAACTTGGTTTATATGTGAAAAGGCTCACACAATGTTTGTTAATCAAGCCCAAGGGAACCTAGTTAAGAATATCAATATTAAGCGTGAAAGCAATAGCCCTTTTTGTCCTGGAAAGGGAAAATACGGTTATGTTCAATATAGCTCTTGGTTTAGATAATGTGGAAACAATGGTCATACTATACATGATTGTAGAAAGAAACAAGCCCAAGATAGTAAGCCTTATAGGTCATTTAACCACAACCAACATGGAGTGAATGATTTGAATGATGCATCTTACCATGAGCTTGATCCTTCTACAAATGCCTTTAAACGATCTTCTTATTCCCATAGTCAAGAGAACCCAAAGACTAATAAACCTAGAAAACTGAACCTTAATGGGTTCCAAAAGTTTAAGCTTTCTATTATAGGGTGAAGTGAGCAGCAAGGATGAGTGGTATATTGATAGCGGCTGCTAATGCGATATGATTGGCTACAACTTTTTTCTTCTCTCGTTTCAAGAATCTGTAGGTGGCAACATCTGTTTTGAAAATAAGAAGACGGGTAGAATCAAAGGACTTGGAAAGGTCCATCTGAATGATAAAATTGAAGTTCAAATCGTGAATTTGGTTGATAGCTTGCGCTTTAATTTGTTGTGCGTCGCGCAACTATGTGATGGAGGCCCAAATGAAGTCACTTTCACTACAACAAGATGTTTTCTAAGAAACTCAGCTAACGAGATCATCCTGAATGGAAAACGAGTAGACAACACTTAACTTTTTTACTCAAGCTACATTCCCAATAGCCATCTGTGTCTTTCTTCCATTGAAGATCACTCCTCTCTATGTCATCAACAAATAGGCCATGCTAGCTTGCACTTTCTTCACAAGCTTCTCTCAAAGGAACTGGTTAGAGGGATCCCTCCAATAACTCCCAAGAACATGTCACACTCTGTGGAATGTGTGCGAGGGAAACGGGTTCGAAGCTCCTTTAAAGATAAAAAAGATGTCACTGCTAAAAGGCCTCTAGAGCTGTTACATATGGATCTCTATGGGCCAATGCAAGTTCAAACCCCTTTTGGATCTCTCTACATGTTTGTAATTGTTGATGACTACTCAAGGTTCACTTGGACACTATTCTTGCACTCAAAATAGATCAGGTGTTCTCTCGCTTTTCTAGGTTGGTTCCCCTTCTTGAAAAATAATTGTCTCTTCCCTGTTCGAGCTATTAGATCCGACCATGGAGATGAGTTCGAGAATGGAGCTATGCTAAGATACTAAAGAGAACTATGGATAAGTCACACTTTTTCAACACCAAGAACCCTTCAACAGAACGGACTTGTAACCGAACTATAATGGAGATGGCTAGAACTATGCTAATCTCAAGTGGCTTATCTTTTACCTTCAGGGTTGAGGCCATTATTAGAGCCCACCACATCATTAGCTGGGCCATATTTGACCTATTGTGGAAGTGACCCCTTATGAACTTATTAGAGGTCTCCCTCTAAGCATATCACATCTCATAGTTTCTAACTGCAAGTGTTTCGTGCATAATAATAGGAAAGACAACCTCAAACGATTTGATGCAAGAAGTGATGAAGCTATATTCCTTGGTTATGTGCCTTCAAACAAGGCATATAAGGTGTTGAATTAGAGGACAAGGACATTGGAAGAAAGTATACAAGTCTTGTTTGATGAAAAGACTCCTTCTTCCTCCACCTCCTTCTCTAAGTACTCCTTTCTTGAAGAAGTCGCTCAAGAAAACACAAGGGAACCAAGCCTCTCTGGAATGAATCCACTCACCCCCCGCCTTCACTCCCTCATTTCCCATGCCCCTTGACACTGATAGCAAGAATGATGAAGCTATAAGGATTGATAATTCCCTTACATAAATCCCCTTGCTTGAAACTACTCCTCCAACTCGTATCTTTCAATAACAAGACACTCATCCTCCTAAAAATATACTGACTCCCCTTGACCCAGGCGTACAAACTCGCTCCTATGTGACCAGTTTGTGTGCTTTCAGTGCCTTCGTTTCTCTCATAGAACGTAACAATATCAAAGAGGCCATCATTGATCCTGATTGAGTAGTAGCAATGCAAGAAGAGCTACATGAATTTTGAATGAAACAAGGTTTAGTGTCTAGTTCCTAAGCCCTCAAATTGAACCATCATTGGGACTCGCTGGGTGTTTTGGAACAAGCTAGATGATTCTGGTGTTGTAGTAAGAAACAAAGCAAGACTAGTTGCTCAAGGTTACAATAAACAAGAAGGGATTGACGATAATGACACCTATGATCTAGTTGCTCATCTTGAGGCCATTGATTATTAATCGATTTTTCTTCTCACAAGGGTTTAATCTATTTCAGATGAATGTCAAGACTACGTTTCTTAATTGTAATCTAAATAAGGAAGTATATGTCAAGCAACCTCCTGGCTTCAAAGATGCTCAACACCTAGATCATGTTTACTTCCTTGACAAAGCACTATATGACTGAAGCAAGCTCCAAGAGCTTGGTATGATTGTCTCTTCGAGTACCTTCTAGCCAACAATTATCAGAAAGGGACAATAGACAAGACGTTGTTCATTCTAGAACATGGAAGAAACATGTTAGTAGTATAGGTATATGTGGATGACATTATTTTAGGTGCCACTAACATGTAGCTTGTTGATAAATTCAAGAACGTCCTAAGCAGCAAGTTCAACATGAGCATGACAGGGGAACTGATTTTACTCCTCGTCTTGCAAGTTGTGTAAAAGGACAATGACATCAAACTCATTGATAAAAGTACCTAAGGGGGATCCTGATTTAAGTCGACCCATGACCAACAAAACAACCTGTAGAATCATGGTGGGTTACCTTATGTACTTGACTACTTCCAGACCAGATATTGTCTTTGTTCTAAGCCTTTGTGCCAGGTTTCATTCTAATCCAAGAGAGTCACACGTGGCCGACATTAAGCGAGTCTTTCTCTATCTAAAGGAAATTGACAATCTTATCTGTGGTATCATAAAAACTATAATTTTACTCTTGCTGGATATAAAAATGTTGATTATGCAGGTTATTTGGTTAATCGAAAGATCAGCTCTGAAATGACTCAGTTCTTAGGCCCCTTCCTTGTATCTTGGGGATCTAGAATGAAAAACTCAATCGCCTTTCAACCACTGAAGTTGAATATATAGCCGCTACATCGTGCTGCACTAAACTCCTTTGGCTTAAGCAACAACTTTTAAAATTTGGAATCACGATGCGGTCCCTTGAGATAAGATGTGATAATACCAGTGCAATCAATATTTCCGAGAAACATGTGCATCATTTAAGGACAAAGCACATTGACATTCGTCAGCACTTTCTCCGAGCTCATGTGGAAAAGAAGAACATTTAGAGACTCATTGCCGGACCGAGGAACAAATAGCTGATATTTTCACCAAGGCTTTGAACAAGGAACCATTAATCAACCAGAGGCTTCTCTTGGGAATGATTTACTTCAATTAAACAACCCACTCTCTATGAGTTCTTTGTCTATTTACTATGAATTATTTACTACTTTTGAACATGAGAACTTATGACTTAATTGCTTACCTGTAAAGCCTATACCTCTTGGGGTATTCGTCTCTCGCATGCTCTTTGTGATGCTTCTTGAAAGACCCTTGTTAATTACTCTCATGATTTCACTATTGCTTGATGATTTATGTACCTTTGGCATACTCTTCCTTTTCAAACCATGCAAAATAAACACGATGATCTCTTCATAACCATATCAAACAGCCTCCCAAATATGATTTGTGTTTATAAGCTAGTCCCTTAGTCTGATCTTTGTGTTCCGTTCCTGATGACCACTAGTCCATATCTGGGAATAGTCAATTACATAAGAAATAGCCTTCCCTATTTTTAAGTGCATATGCATATGTATTACTACTTGGCTGCCTTATCCCATCTACTATTTAAATGTATGCATATGTCTCCGTGTTACTATCGATGTGGTTGGGAACTGAGTTAAAACACAATACATATATCGCTTTAAGAAAACTTAGTCAGAGATGATGGGAACCGACCGTCTGTTATTGGGAACCAACCATATAATATGTGACCAACCTCTCCAACGAATAGTTGAGAACACATTTAATGCGCCTCTTTTTCACATATTTCAAGGTTCCTTTTCTGGTTCTTAACCGTAGCCATTTCCTATACTGAGTTCCTTTCGGAGATTTGCAATGATTTCACCTGTGACCATTATGCTTATGACCGTTGAAGCTTATCGACAATATAGATCAGTTCCTCCATCAATTAAGGCCTTAACTACTACCATTACTTTCCAACCTCAACTGCCTTCATCTCAACATACACACTCAAACACTCAAGCTTCTCAAATGGCTGGCTCATCAAACACAAAACTTTCCTCGCACCTCATTGATGACCCTGAATATCAAGAGTTCCTTGCCTTCAAACAGAGAATGCAAGAGACCCAAGATCCTCCTACTCCTCCTCCCAGCTCCATTCCTATGAAGCAGATAGTCACGCCTACCATATCAACGACAGTACCAGAAACCACACCCCCTCCGTCACCCACACCACCACTAAAGCCCCTTCACCACCTTTTTACAAATAATCAACTCCCTCTTCCATCTCCGAGAAAATCTTCTCCCTTTCCACCCATTCCTCCCACTCTGCATATGGCGAGTCCAATAAGAAAGATATGATCGACCTTACAAAGGCTGAGGTTAAGGACTTGGCCACTAGCACTGACTCTGTGGTCATTAAGGAGCATAAATCGCCAATCGCCTATCTTTTAATCGGCGACAAGGGTAGCGATGCACAGAGCATGCGCAAACATCCTCTTCTTGAAGGCCCTTTAAAGGTCTCTTCCTTTGCTTCTAAAAAGGCCAAAGGCCCTTCCACTTCCTCCTGGCCGTCCTCCAAGGCCATTGTGGCAATTCCGATCACCGACGTCTCCCCCTCCTCCAAAGTTCCTCATTCCATGAAGCTCTCTCTTCCTCCAACGAGCAGAAATTTCACAACTCGCTCGAAATATCGAGCCCAGTATTCTTGGTGTTGGATTTTGGGAAACCCTGGATCCCGAAGAGTTCAACAACACCTCGAATGTGGCGACCTTAGAAAGCACTTGCTGGATGGAATTGGAGACAGAGCCATTGTCCGTTGATGCATATGAGATTAGAAAGTTCTACTCAAACATCGCTTTGATGCCCCCTCACCCAGGCTAAGTCTATTCCGTTGCCCACTTACACTGTGAAGGCGATCCCTTCAGAATCAATGTCAAGCTGGTGGCAAAGCTGCTTGATTTCCCAACTGGACGGGGTTACTGTAATCTGCCCAAGAAGAATTGGCCATCAAGCAAAGGCGACATGTTGGAGTTGTTATTGAGGAAGCACATCGTGTCTGATCTCAAGAATAATCTAGTCGCCTTCCCAGAGAAGTTTCTGCACTTCATCCTTATCCACAGTTTCATCCCCCGACAGGAGAAGCACAATACAATCAATATCGTTGATGCCTGCCTACTAAAGAAAGCTATAAAGGACAAACTGATCGACATTACCCGCATCATCCTGCTTCACATGCTTATCACTCGGCAACATAATACCACTCCCTTCCCTATTCCCATCTAGTTAACCGCATCATGGTCGAACTAGGGATCTATAGACAAACGAAAGAGACTGCTAGCGAGAACATCATGATAGTGGCTGGTCTGAGGCGGCTGCAAAAGTACTCCAGCATGGACGATCCCCCTCCTACCCCTAAAGGAAAAGGGAAGAAAGAGGAATTTCCCTAGTTTCCCCCTTCCATCAATCTCACATAGGCATGCTTTAGATGATGCAATAGATCTCAGAGCATCTCAAGGGTTTTCACTCCATGTTTGAGAACAACCTGGGTGATTTGAGATTTTTAGTCGATGGACCCCGTCCAAAAGACTTTACTGAGAAGGAAGAAAAATATGAAGCAGAAGACAAAGCGGCTTAACTTCAGTTCGCATGCCACACAACTCCTTATAAATCCTTAGGAATTATCTGCTATATATTTTTGTTTTCTTTGTGAGTGTGCGTGTATTAAAATTGTAGTGACAACATGCTTTTTGGGATATATGATTCTTGCTATATGATTTCTACGAGTTTCTCTACATGAAAATTTCTTCAAGTATCACTTATCATTCCTCAAGAGAGCATAGTTGGTAGTTACTCTTCACTACCCTTGTTTAATAATTAACATGACCTTTTTCAATGATTTCAAAAGGGGAATAATCAACACATTAGGTTGTCGAATTGAGGGGAGACTGTACTTTGAGATTGTTAAGGGAAAATCTATGGGGTACTTATTCATTATCTAAGGGGTAATTATCACTCTTTATATTCTCAGTTCCTTTGATATAGCTTAACGTCACATGTCAGGATTCTTTTTTTGTCATCATTAAAAAAGGGAAGTTGTTGGATTATGGGAACTGGTGACTGACGATGTCAGTTTAGTATATGTTTAGAACATGACACTGTGGCATTTTGGAGATGATTTTTTTAATTTGGTGTTGGTTTCTAGCTTGTTGCATCGTTTTAGTTGTTATGTAACAAATTGATCTAAAAGTAAACATAGTATAAAAGGGATTAAAGACTAAAAACAATCTACGCATAGTGTATCATTAGTTATTACATTGAAAAGAAATATTATTTATATTTTTGAGTGATTAATACTATGAGAAAATTTACATTAAGTATTTATAGACTAACAATAAAAAATATATAAAATACTCATAGAATAATATAAAATTTATTAATATTAGTTTAAAGTTAATGTCTGTTAAAATATTAAATAGGCATAAATCTAATACATATAAATAGATTTTTTATAGCTGATTTTCTCTAATTGAGCGTATTTTTATTTTTTCCTAAATCCATCTCCGTCAATTTCTCCTTGATTACCGTTATAATTGTGCAGGTCTTCATGATATAAAACTCAATTATTGTGAAATCTATCATCTTTCCTGACTATAATATGTAATTCAAAGATCATGAATATAGTGAACAAAATTACATTGGATTGAAGTTACAAAGAGGGGAGAGAAATTTGATTTATATATACTGAGTGAGAAATTGGGTTGGACAAGGAAAAAATTCTATATAAATCAGAATCAAATTCAGTAAATTTGTCGATTGCTTCTTCCCTGAGAAAATGCTGAATTACTAATATTTAAATTATAATAATGGATTGAATAATAACATGTAAATATGATTTCCTATCAAACTAAAAATACACATACAAGAGAAGTATAATGTAGGTTTCAATATACACAATAAAGTTCATACCAGAAATAATCATATAGTTCATTCCTAAAGAATAAAAGACATCTCCATGATAGTACCATATACTCATAAATAGTGGCATATTATAGACAACCACACGCCTTACATTTGTTCATTTAATGGAATGAACTATTGTCTGATTGGATCATTTTTAATCACCTTATATACTACATTTTGTCTACGTGTTTCATTCAAACTTTCATAGACAAACAAGGAAAAACACATTAGAATATATATATATATTATTTTTATACAAGATGCGGCCGAAAAAATAAAGCCCGTGTGAAGCACGGGCGCGGACAACCTAGTTAAGTTTAAACTTAAGTTTGTTGAATTAAACTTGGAGCTTACATTTGTTGAATAAACCTAATTCTGTTTAAACTTAATTTTATTGAATCAAACTTTGAATGAACTTAAACATTTTTAAAACTCACTTAGAACAAATCAGGTCCGACCAACCTCACCGCATCCGTGTTGTGCAAATTCAGATTGGAAAGAAAACTTTTTTATTCTAGAGTACGAGTGAGTTTCCAAGTTTTACTTCTCCTTGAAGGCTCAAAAGTCGAATCAATGTTATTAACAAGCTAGAAATTTTTTGGGGGGATTTCACTTCATATGTACTTACTTATTAAGTTGCCTATATATCCTCTCGGGTTAGAGGAATCAAAGCCAACGTATTTCTCTTACCTTTTAACGGTTGAACCCACTTACCTATGCGACGGTGCCGACGTCAGAAGAATCAGTGCGTATTATTGCAACATCTCCAACCTATTTGTCGATGGAGTAATCCGTGTTGTCGTTGTTAACTTGATTTTTTTATTTTGGCTTTCTTCCAATCACAAATGCACACTTTCTCCTCTAATTATTCCAGAGCCAAATGTCTTTTCTTCTCGTTCAGGATATGATTTCCTTGACTAAAGGTATGTTCAACCGTCATGGTTGAATTAGAGACGGAACAAAGTGCTCCTATGCTTTGTCCCCCAAGCCAAAACATATAGATCTTGAATGTTAGGAAACTAAACTTTCGTATTATAATATAAGTCGAGTTCCGTGCTTGAACCTGTTGAGCTTTGATGTTTTTAAAAAAAATGAGATCTAAAATTACGTATAGATGTAGTAGAAGGAGTAGGAGGTAGTTCCAACAAGGAAGATGACGCGCCTTCAATAAAATGAGAAAATAAAGTCTCCAAATTTGCTCTAGTTCTAGAAACTATCTAACATACGTGTTTTTCAACATCTAATACTTCACCAATACAAACATAATAGTTCTCTAACAACGACCTTAAACCTTGTAATTTAAACCTAGGATCCATAATACAAGCAACAAGAAAAATATCGAGAGTTTCTCTATAATAATGCAACCATTTCTTTTTCATATTTGAGATGGGCACAACTAGTGATGGAATTTCGACCGCCTCGGTGAAAGCAACCATAATATGATTAGCTTCAATAAAAAATTCATCCGCACTAGGTCTTTATACATGACTAAAAGAAAGAGTGGCATCATTAAAATATTTTAAAAATACAGTAATTTTTCTACATGCTAACCAATCTTGATTGGTAAAATAGTCCAAAGTTGTAATGTATTGACTCAAAAAAGACGTTAATACGTCTTTATAGTTAACACATTCACAAAGTAATTTGTAAGTGGAGTTCCATCGAGTATCAACGTCTTTTGAAAAACGCTTGGGTGGTACTCCATTATCTTCAGAAAATTTCATCCAATTTTTTGTAATCTTAGTATGGTTCCAAATATATCGAACAATATTTGTTATGGGTTCAATGTGGTCTTTCATATCATGTACACCATCTTGAACACGCAAATTTAAAACATGACAAGCACATCGAATATGAAAAAACTATCGCCAAACTAAGGTTGACATGACAAAGTCAACTCTCTCAAAGATGCGGTGTTGGCCGATGCATTGTCAAATCCAATAAAAAAACTCTATGAAGAAGCCTATATTCATCTAAAACTAGACGAATCAATCTATCGATATTTGTGGATTTATGAGAATCGTAAAATTGTCTAAACGCCAAAGCACGTTTTTGCATAACAATGATAAAATGGCATGTAATATCCATGTAAGAATAATTAGTTGTTGATCACTCCATATATCACTACATAAGGAAACATGTATATCATTGGACGAAAAATAAGTAACTAATTCAGCTTGACGTCTCTTATAAGACCTAAGAACATTTCTCGTATTTTTTTTGCTAGAAATCCTTTTATATGAGGGTTGTACTTCAGCCGTAATTTCATTAAATTATACGTTCTCACTAAATTGAAATGCAAGATGATCAATACATGTGGCATTGGCAATCGTGTTACTCATTCTATCATGATTATAAAAATAAAGAGGGTTCGAAGAAAATGCAAACCCTTGTGAAATTTGTTGTTGTCCTCGTAGCATTCCGAGCTTATCGATGTGCTTGGCTTTCATGTGTTTAATCAATGTGCCATATCCTCCTTTAATTAGCCATACATATTTCGCCACAGAATACCTGCAAGAAATATAAATTCTACCAATAGTAACATTCACTCCTTTAACAAAATGTCTAGTAAATATTTTAGAAGTGAGCCTTTTTGATGGTGTAGGCGTTGATGATGGTGTAGGTGTAGCATCATCATCGATATTACTCTCATTTGAGGCTTTGTTATAGATATATTCACTCTCCTGAGTGTTCATATTGTTAATATTAACAATTACCATAACTAAGTAAAGAAGTATATCTATTACTACTAAAATATCAAACTCCCTCAAATGAATAGTGCCTATTTTGTCATTATATATATATGGACTGGGCTAATCGAGCTGTGTAAGAGTGGGTTGCAATATTGGACTTAAAAAAAGTTAGTGTTGGGCTTAAAATTTGTTGTTCTGTTTGAGTTGTGCCTCTCTTCTCTCTTATTTTGTACGCTTCATTTCTATGTGTTGTTTTGTTCTTCCTTCCTCGACGTCGCGTTTCTTGACGATGTTTCCTCCGTCATTGTTTTGGTGAGGGGGTGAGGATATTGTGCACAACAAATGAATGAGTAGATCTTGATCCCCCTGGATCTGGATCATTCGATGCGAATCAAAGGGGACAACAGGTTACACGTTATCTAATTTTCTCATTATCTTGTCTTTCTTCTTCTTCCTTAAATCTCCCCAAAACAGATTCAATTTTTTTTTCGTTTCTTCCCGTTGCGCCGTCCGTCATCGCTGGACATCTCTCATCGGCTCCTCGGCAAAGGGGTACAACAGATGCACAAACTCGAGAGTCGCCATTTCTCAGATCTAGCCGGCCCTTTTATGTTGTGAAGTTCTTAATCTTGCATTTTCATTTTCTATATTTGGATTCATGGTCATGCACATGTCTTTGGTGGCTGTTAATACAACTACCATTGAGGTATCATCTTCTTACTTGAGCTTTTTAGGTATCTGAAAAGTGATATAGTCTCCGATCTATGCTTGTATATAGAAAATTTGAACCTTATGGACTTAAATTAGTAGAGAAACTATAGTGTCTCAGAACAATCATCAACTGATAAATGATTTTCAACTTAATATATCCATCTCTGTTAATACAATATCTGAATTCACAAACATAACGTTTCATAATTGAAAGCTTGATTATGGTGTTATGTGGTGACATGCATATGAAAAGAAAACATCTCCAAAATGGTGTTTTGATCTTGGAAGAGGGAAGAACTTTGAACAGGTGGAAATTTCATGAATTGGTTGCACATTGTGTAGTAGAGTTTGGCCATGGGGATGTCTAAACTGTTCATAACCTGAAAAATGTTATAACTTTCTGTAATGGTGCTGGCACTTTTGGAGTAACTTTAAAATGCTGATAAGTAAATGCATCCATGACTTTGTGATGCTGCATAATTGGTATTGATTTTTTACATCAAGGTTGTTAGCTGGATCCGGTATCAAATAATCTATTATGTTTCCTATGTATGTGCTTGATTGCCTTCTTGTTGAATTTGATATCCCTATTGATAGAAAGCAATGACTCAAATTTTGAGAATCAAGCGTAGACTAGATTCTTTTCGAAGTTGCATTTCATGGTTGAGAAGGAACATTACCTTTAATAATTTTTAACTTGCAGGTTTTGTGTAAGCATCTTCATGAGAAACTGATTATTACTGAGGTATTATTCTACATGACATGTCAATTAAATATACTCCCTCCGTCCCAGTATCATCTTCCCATTTCATTTTTATCACTATTCACTTTTACGGAGAATCTTCTTGATTTCTCTTAATGTGTATGAAAAAACATAGTCGTGTGTGATCTTGTTTTATTCGTATTGACAAGTACTTTAACTGCATATAAATTTTATGATTTTTAGTAACATATACAGAGAGATATTTAGGATACAAAACATGTCCCGACAAGTGAGTCGAAAAGAAAGAGGAAGAACATTATGGGACGGAGGGCGTACCTTGTATTTTGAAGCATATGAGAATTTAGACTTGCCTTACAAGCTTCTGGTTATATTATAGGCAAAGCTAAAAGAATCTCAATATCAATTGGCAACATGGCGTCCTGATGGGAACAACTCGACTTTGCCTCCAACATCACCTCAAAATTTCAGTGGTGCAGCACTTCCTTCAGTGTGTTCATAAATCTCTCGTTATAATTAATTTAAAAATACTATAAGTCTTCATTTTGAAACAATATAACTTGTTGCCATCAGAGAAAAGACGAGCGGCTTGAACTTGTGCCAAAAACAACTTATTCTTCCCCAAATGGAGACAACCGATCATGTAATGGTTATTCACAAGGCAAAGAAAATGTAAGACAATCCTTTTCATCGTTTATGTATCTTAGCCTTTTTAGTATTGTGTTAAATACTATGAAAGTTCTGTGCACATATAACATTTAACCTATTTTTATTGTACAAGTGGTCTTCTTTAATCCTTTTTGTCTTTGACATTGATTCAATATTGTATCAGGGTTAGAAAGAAGTTAAGAACTCATGTTGGTGATGTTGATGTAGTAGCTTTTCCTTGTGGTTTTGGATGTGTTATTGGCAATAAGCTGTAGCTGCTATTTTGCTGGTATGACTCAGAAAAGTATATATATCTAGCTCTGAATCTAATTTCTATTTGTGAAATTCACAAATTGTTAGGTTGGTATGAAAATATAAATATGCCTAACTGAAGTGAGCTATCAGTTTAAAACTCACCTTCAAAATGAAATAGAAAAAAGTCTTTCTTGTATATGCATATTTGCAACTTCTTCTTTGGGTTGATACATATATGCATCTTATTTTATTTGCTTTATTGCGATATAAAGGCCTTCCTGTATATCTGAAAGACACTATTAGAGCATTATATCTCCACATTGTGGTTTTAGAAATAGTGAATGATATAAGTTGTTGTCTTTTGGGTTCAAGGATCTCTTGAAAATGGTTGATACCTGCCAGGCTGCTACTCTATTCAATCAGGTTTGTAATACGTGACATATACTTATGACTGCTTTTATCTATTATAAGACTGGTAAATCTGGTGAGACTGCATGAACTAAGAATGGATCGTTTAGGAGATGTTGATGATCCCTATGGAATTTTACATAACTTTTTATGTTTTCATTTGGAATCTTAGCTTAATTACTATTACACTATTGAGTACTATTCTCTCAAATGTTTTTTCCTGGTAATCTATGACATCTACAAGTTGAAATCAGAGTTCAAAAGTTATGCTAGGAGGCATGTACAAGTTGAAGGGTGATTGTCTACAATGAGGGTCAGGTACAGAATGTGGCTTGTTGTTGCTTACTTCATCATCCCTGTTAGCAGGAGGTGCAAGTGCAAGAGCTGGTGATGTTGCTGATTGAGGTTTCTGTTTCTTTGGCTTGTGCTCAGGCTGGCTATTTGGTAGAAAACTGCACACTATTATCTGCTAATCAATAACAACAAAAATGAGGTAAGTAGATTAGTATTAGTTTATGCTAAAGATTCTTGAGCAGCTTATATATGTAGATGAAAGCGATAAAGTCAGTAAGATTGCCAATCATTGAAATTATCCATAATGAAATTGCAACCTATAATCAATATACATATAATAAATTTATAGAGTATCAAGGAACAAGAAGTTGCACATTGCTAGCGGCTGAAACCTCGGAGGCAATCCAAAGAATTTGATCAATCCGAACACGCAATACTACAACTACCTTATCTACTTATGAATATGATATTTCAAGATCAGGAATAACCGGCAGAGGTCTATAATAAAACTTTCAAGTGAATAAGGATGAGAATGAACTCGGATTCAGGATCAGCATTACATTAAGAAGAAACAGTGTCGAGATGAACCGGTTAAGAAGAGATGTAGAAAGAGATTCTCATTTTACAACCACAAAATATGATCTTAATGCATTGCGAAAGCTATGGATGGGCAATTTTGGCATTTATGTTAGCATCTCTTCTTCTTTATAGGAATCAATACACCCCTGAACGTAAGATTTTTGAAATGGTTTATAAACAAGGTCTGAATGAACTATTTCTGTTTCATTCTCAACTATATCCTATACCTATTTAACTACGGTATATCCAATATGTTGCAAGATGAAATGTGGGTTCAAATTGGTCCCCTATTAACGAGGATTTAAATTTGAGTTGTGTTATTATGAATTGATTCCTGATTTTGATGGGGAAGGTGGATGTCCTCTTTATGCTAATGATCGAAACTCTAAGTGACGTTTAAAATTGCATAGAATGATAAAGTTGTTCAATCTTGTAAGTTGAAATCGCTATTTTACTTCCAAATATTTTATTGTTGGTTATGCTGTCCTTGTTATGATATTTCCATATATAATTAGTGTACACTAAGAGCTTTAGTTTTCTTCTATTGGAAGTATTTATCATTGGTAGTGTCATTCCTAGAATGTATGATTCTGTTTCTATCTAAAGAATTATGAGTTAATATTCTATATATTTGATGGTTGCAAATATATGATGAAGTTGTCCAATTGTATGTTGGATTAGCAGCACCAGCAGTGAGTAGGTTTTTAGCTTTGAAGTATATTCCCTTATAATTGAACCAGTTAGGACTAATCTCGGTACATAGGAAAATAAGGAAGATTTGAGAAAGTCATGTAAAGAAGATGAAGAAGTTGAAATAATATATTTGTAGTATGAAATTTTGAAATAAGTTGGATTGAATTTGTTATGGAAAATAATGGCTCAAATATCTTTTTGATATATCTACACAGTCTTAAATGAATTTAAAAAAATCCGTTCCATTCTTGGTTTCGATCTCACAATCACGGTGCAAATCGATTCTTAGACACCTCAATTTCTTCAGAAATCCTCATTGGTGCCATACTTCAGAACGAAAAGAAATATTATCTAAAAAGAGTAGTCACGAGATAGATGGAGGGAGGATCTACGGTAGTAGCTGGATGATGGATTACTTACAAGACTCTTCTCGTTCTTAGTTTTAGCGGTGACCGGTGTCGAAATCGATTTTTAAACACCTCGATTTCTTCAAAAAGCGTCATTGTCATCAATTCAATTATTAATAATTTAAATTTAAATTTAGATAATAGTTTGTTAATCCATCATTGTTAAAGGAAAGATTTCGGTGACCGAATTCAACAAGGGGACAATGGTTAGAGAAGATGTAGGTGATCAAGGCGTCCATTTAGTGGGAAAATAAATCAAACTCCCTAGTAAATCTAGATTTTATAGAAGTTGATAACCTTGACAAAGAATCGGTTCACGAGGTTGACGAATTTGCAGGATTTAACGGCCCCATAGGCGGGTAACTTTATTATAATTATAATATGGGACCAGCGGGTAGGTTGAACCCATTAATTCAACAATTTACTACGAGTCATCACAATTCTTATTTAAGTAATTTATTACATTTTCATCAAGAAAAGTGAGAAAAATATAAATATGACAGTTCGTGGGCGCAAGCTAGTAAGGTGAAAATAAATCGCTCCAGATGTCTAGTATATAAAAGTCAGCAGGGAAGGTGAGTCCCTTCACCGTCACTAGCACAACTTGAACTTTACTTAGAGGAAGGACTTTAGTACCATCTGCTAAATGAACTTGAAGGTATATTGTGAATGACAGTGGGAGGCTCATTGATTTATATAATGAAGAAGAAATGACATTAATACATGATCCTAGATATAACATGACAACATATAGAAACTGTGAATTAACAGTGCAAGGAATGAAGAATATACTGGAGTCCTCGCACTTCAATGGTAGCGTCCTCTGTAGCTACTTATTCGATGTCATACTCCTTCTCGAGTCCTCTCTCCAGTTTGATCTTTGATTTCTTTCTTATATGTACTGTGGAGATGTGGTTCAGACATGCTTTGTGTGGAAACACGAAAGCACGAATTCTCTTCCTCAGAAATGTCGCCAATTCAAGTGTGTTTTAATTTTTTTTTTGCAATAAAGAAATATAAATCATGGTGTCTTCTTTGTACTTTGATTTGTCAACCTTCTGATGGCGTTGTACATTGCATGATTTTTTTCGACTTTATCGCTAGGGATGGTACTGAGACTTTGAGACTATCCACCACCAGCAAAAACGACAGAACGGGTGCTTAAGATTAAATCATTGGCCTTCTACAACATGTCCGACAATGTATTTTTCCTTGCACAGATACACATTGAGTAACTCAAACTTTTAATTTATATTGAATGTTGAATTTAATTTCTTACTATAGGATCAGGCATCTATTCTATTGTTGACAAAGCATGTACTGCACTATGAACCAAGAAACAGAAATGTTGTCATCCCCTATTGAAACTTTTCTCGTTAATAACAACAAGATTGTGTGGCGGCTTAAAGATATACTCTAAGCAATCAACCACATCTTCATGATCGCACTAGCTTTTGCTACTTATATATATATGTATATATATGGACAGATATATATAGATATATCTATCTATCTATCTATATATATATATATATAGACATGCAGATATCATATGTTTTGAACGTGTACATATATGTTACTGTACTGTAAAGCCTAACAATTCTCTTGCCTTTTTTTGGAGGTGTTGTGCACATACTGAATCCATGAACTCATGCATGTAGCTAACACAAGAATGTTATTAATTGTTTGAATGTCACTATGGTAGTAACTAATGCCCTCAATAGTTGTTCATAACTTTTGAATTAGTCATTTGTCAACTCATGTATATTCAAACATCAATATCTGGAAATGCCATCACTAATCATGTTAGTTTACTGTAACAACACCTAAGAGACAAGAATACAACAACCACAAACCCAATCAGTGGAATCAGAATAAACAACAAGAGTGATAAGAAATTATGCAGGTTCATCTCTAATAAAAACTAAAACTATAATCAGTTAGTTAACTTGGTGTCGTAAACTAAGCAAGACAGTTCAATAATATATAGATCGACTACTTCTTGCTACACTACATATCACCCTCAAATGTTACTAATATACTCCTCGATTAAATATAATAAACTTAGGAGAATTTGAAAAAAATGGAGTACAACTACAAAAAATATACTTACAAGATAATACAAAACGAGTTCAAAGCTAACCAATTAGATTGACTAATCAAATGCACCATTTGCATCATATCATTATCTTCACATATACTTCTTTTCATATTTTACCATTATTTCTATTCTTTGTGTACAAATGAATATAATTTGTTTGTATGTCTGTTGTATACGCCTTGACTTTTTCCTCGGCATGTTACACCATTGTATTCACACTTATCCTTTCCTTCTTATCAACCTTATATTTCTTGCACGCAGGAAAAAATATCTGTATCTCCACGTCTACTTCAGAAGTGCATATAAACTTTAGGAGCTCCATATCTACTTCAGAACTCCCAAAGCAATGACAAGTACTTCTAGATCAGTGCCAACTCCTAATCCTAATCCTAAAAAAATAAAGAGAAGAAGCCGAATACAGGTCGAACCTGTTTATCAAGCCATATGTAAGACACACATACTCACATCTCCCATAACTATGTCGGCTTCAACTACATGTAGGTATTGTGATGCACTTAAATTTGAGTAGGAATCCCCAACTTTCTGCTGTTAAAATGGAAAAATTAAATTAACTTCAAATAAAACTCCTCAAGAACTTATATACTTATTTACAAACGAGGATGAACAAAGCGTTGATTTCAGAAAGTATGCCAGAGTCTATAAGAAATTCACTTCACTTGGTGGTAGATTCAAAAAACAAAGCGAAAATGGCATATACACATTAACTCTGCACATGAAACTTTACCATTTCATCTCCGATTTATTACCCACTTCTGATAATCCAAACTATCTCCAAATGTATTTATACTACGGTGCATCTGTATTTGACACGCGGACTAATCATTTCATGTAACTACGTCCAAATACAATTTCAACTCTCACATCACTTATGAAATCAAATCCGTATGCACGCTTTTTCTGTTCCTTAAGAGAGAGAGATATTAAAGAGAATTTACAAATTTAATACCTCACGACCCAGTGCTTGACCAACGATTTTACAATGCCCCTGAAACCACTAAAGTGGCTGCAATATTTGTTGAAGAAACAACTTCTATCAAATACATAGCCCCCACATTGTGTAGTGTATGGTAAATCAGAAGAGCCAATTAGAGTTATGCACTACTTTGGCTGCTATGATCCAGTATAGCATCCACTATTATTTCCAAAAGGAGAATTAGGGTGGCATCAAGATAAATATGAATTCATTGCCGCGTGTAAATGAGGACATCACTTTCCCCATATCAACTAGCTACGTCAAAGATGCCACATATCTCCTCATTAGAGAAACAAAAGGTACTTATATCAACTCTCCTACCTTTTGTTCCTCCACATGACACCAAATATTTACTTGTATCAAATATCTTCCTTTCAGCTTCAGAACGGAGGCCACCTAAGGATGAAAAAGAAACTTGCAGGGAATATTACGCCTACAAGGTCCAAATACAGTGGCACAATTTCTTACTTCATTCGGGGCGGATATTACTCCAGTATATAGACGACATGTACGTCAAAATTGAAAACACACGATTAGACTACTTGCGCATAAATAAAACACATATCAAATTCGAGTTGTACCAGGGCATCGTTGATAGCGTCAATGATGGGAACATAAGTGCTACATCAATTGTTCGTCGTGTCATTCTTCCCGCATCCTATATTGGTGGCCCTAGAGACATGAGGTGTAGATATTTGAATGTTATGACCCTTGTTCAAAAGTATGGAAAACCAGACTTGTTCATAACAATTACTCGCAATCCAAACTGGCCGGAAATACAATCACAACTAGGACCAACACAAACAGCTCAAGATAGACCAGATCTAATAACACGCATATTCCATTCAAAATTGTATCACTGAAAAACTTAATAATGGAAGAACATATATTGCTAAGTTGCGGCGAGAGTTCAGGTTGTTGAATTTCAAAAACATGGTCTACTACACGAGCATATCCTACTAATACTTAAATCGGAACATAAAATACTTAATCCAGAAGCTTTTGACAAGTAAGTATGTGCTGAACTACCCCTATAGAAAATTCGTACTTAAGAGCACCCATAGTCAAACATATGATTCATGATCCATGCGGAAATCTTAATCCAAACTGTGCTTGCATGAAAGAAAATAACTACCAACATACCTGTAAAACCAAATATCCAAAAAAATATGCAGAATATACTACATGTGGTGAGAACTCTTGCCCAATTTGTCAAAGATGACACTATTTGGGTTAGAGGAGCTACACTGGATAATCAATGGGTTATTCCATACAACCCATTTCTTCTTGCATCTTTTGACTGTCATATTAACATAGAAGTATGCTCCACAATAGAAGCAGTAAAATATCTGTACAAATACGTGTACAAAGGTCATGATCGAGTTAGTTTTAATATTTCACAGAGTGACAACTATAGAGAAGACGAAATCACGTCACATCAGAGTCAAAGATTGATATCTCCACCTGAAGCTGCCTGGAGAATATTTGGCTTTCTCTTGTTTTTAATGCGCCAATCAGAGATTCCATTACAGATACACCTCCCATATATTCAACTTCTTACATTTAATGAACACACAAACTTGCAAAATGTCATTAATAGTGAAAATCGTCAAACAACAATGTTAATGGGATTTTTCAACCATAACAAACAACATCTAGAAGACGTTCCTTACTTATACCATGAATTCCCTTTGCATTATGTCTGGGATAAATCATGGAAAATGTGGGTCACGAGGAAAATACCAAGATCTATTGGAAGACTCACGTATGTCAATCCCACAGAAGGAGAGCGATATTATCTCAGGCTTCTTTTAACAAATAGTAAAGCACCACCTTCTATTGACAATATTCTAATAGTTAACGGTGTAAAGTACTATACATTTCAAGAGGCCGAAAAATAAAATAGGCCTACTAGAGGATGATACCTATGTAAATTCTTGTTTAGAAGAAGCAAACATACACACATGCCATCTGTGTTACGTACGTTATTTTCAACTTTACTAATACACTGTGAGCAAGTCAATCCCAAATTCATATGGGAACATCATTACAAAGCTCTTTTAGAAAATTTTGCATACCAGTATCCATCAGAAGATGAAAAAGTTTTACATTTAACGAGCGTCGTGATTGAGAATTTTTGGACACTATAGGCAAAACTCTCAAACACTTCAATCTCGACTCTTATGATAAAACAGAAACATTCCGATGTAAATCTACTAGAGACATTAGTGATGCACTAAATTCTCCCTCTCCCGGACTGCTATGCCAACACACCAGAACTACTCAACCACAAACAACGGGCGACATACGATTGCATAATGGATCATATAAATCATGGTAAACCTAGAGTATTTTTCATATACGGGCCTGGTGGAACGAGTAAAACCTTTCTTTACTGTGCTCTTTATGTTGAACTCCGTACAATAGGAAAGATTGTTCTTCCAACTGCAACATATGGGGTCGCAACATCAAACATACCAACAAGACAAACTACACACTCTTGTTTCAAACTACCTATTGATAATACAACGTCATTATTTTGTAATGTTTCTAACAAAAGCAGTCTAGCACATTTACTAAGTCAATCTTCACTCATCATATGGGATGAAGCATTAATGGTCAAAAAAGAGAACATTGAATCCTTAGATTTACTTCTCTAAGTTATATGTGACAACAAAGAAATTTTTGGAGGAAAAGTTATTGTATTCAGTGGCGATTTCAGACAAGTACTACAAGTTCTACCCCACAAAATGCATAAAATAGTATGTGCAAGCTTAGTAACCTCTTACTTATGGCCCAAATTGACGAAGTTTAAACTCACGCAAAATTTAAGAGCACAAGAAGATCCTTTGTTTTGCAACTTCCTGCTACAACTTGGAAACAGAACTTCACAAAAAGCAGAAAAAGCATTTATAACAGTACCTTCTAACATTTCAGATTGCATTACAATTGATGAAAACTGCTTTGATCTCTTGATAAGTTATATATTTCCTGAAATATTAGAACCCATGCTAAACATCTCAATTTTCTCCAATAGAGCCATATTAAGCCCCACAAATGAAGACGCAGATATCATTAATGCTACATTAATCGATAGGTTCTCAGGACAACCGTCTACATAAAAAAGCATTGACTCTGTTACTGATGACAACAAAAACATATACCCCACTGAGTTCATACACACACTATGTCCATCAAGAATAGGCCCACACGAACTAACTCTAAAAAAGACTATCCCTTTATATTACCGCGAAACCTGGATCTATCAACTGGTATGTGCAATGGAACCAGAATGCTTTATAGAACATTCTATCGCAATACAATATTGTGTGAAATCTCATATGGGTACTACAAACGCGAAAATATTAATTCCACGCATAATTATGAGATCACCATCATCACAAAATCCCCCTTTCCAATTCCAGCGTAAACATTTCACCATAAAATCATGTTGTGCAATGACAATCAACAAATCACAAGGACAGACACTCGACTGAGTAGCATTATATCTAAGACAACCATGTTTTTCACACGGTCAACTATGTGTAGCCTCCTCAAGAGCAAAACGCCAAAACGACCTTAAAATATTCACAAATCCTACTAATGAAAATTATCGCGATAAACAAGATATAGAGAACAACGTATGCTTTGAAATAATAAAAAATGCAAATAATATAATCAAAGACTACATCACCTACCACTCTACGTCTTTTGGATTAAAAACACAATAATCCTTTCCTCAAAAGGTACGCTCTCCACCTCAAAATTATGCATTACACCCATGCCCATTTACATATTCAATCTTAGTAGTCCTATGTTCTACTGTCAACCTCCCAACATGTCATAGAGATCTCCAACAAAGCCGAACGAGTTACTCTATCTATAATTTTGTAATTAATTATTTTCAAGTGCTTCCTGTAGCGACCATATGGAATGACATTCCTTCTTGTTTTTAGATGTATTAAAATACAAAAATATAATTTTCTTGTATACACTTATGCTACACATGATAACAAATAATACCATTCAATCCAACAACGATACACAACACAAAAAAAGGGGTCGACATTCGCAGGCGCTTGCACTCGTGGTCACACCTAGTATAACAACTAAGAACAAACCACAAATGTAAAGAAATGAAGAATATGAAAATGGAGATTAGAGAATTCTTGAATCTCGATTGCTTGATAATAGATTATAGAGAGAGAAGAGAGATTGTTTAATTGTGTGATTTAAAGTGAAGAATGAATGGGTAGTTATAGGATTTATTTAGGATTTTTTAAGTAATTATGTAGAATTAACTAGGAGTTCAACGCAAGCCATTGAACCATTGGTTCAACGCAAGCCGTTAAACCAGCGATTCGACCAAGGAACCGACTGTTCCGCCGGTTAAACTGACTGAACTACCGGTTCAACGACTATTTTTTTGATAAAACTAGCAGTTTCACCGTGGAACCGTCGGTGGAACCCGCTGTTCCAATGACTAGTTTTAAAAAAACCTAGCCGTTTTTTGTCTTTTCTTATATAAATAAATTTAATATTTATCTAAAAAACTAGACATTTTATTTAGCTTTTAAAATAAAAAAATAACCATATAAATATCGTAATTCCTAACTTCTAATTCTTCATAACACACATTCTCATTCTCTCTTCACAAGAATCACAACACACATTTCTCTCTAAATTTTCAATATTTCAGATACAGGGATTAGCCCGAAGGAAACGGATCTAGGATACAAGTCTCACAAAAAACAAGAATTCGGATTAGTAACCATGGAATCGGATTCAAACAAGTACAAACGACGACAAGAACCCCCCCCCCCCCCCGATTTAATGGGTGCTTTGGACCCATTCCGCAGGATTTATCAACCCAAATCTTCATATGGCGGAAGTGTTGGATACACTACTTGAATACTGTTGATTACCGACGGATATTTTCGTCGCTAATATGATTTAGCAACGGATTTGCGACGGATGTCACCCGTCGTGCAAAATTTGGTAGCGAAATGAAGTTAGCGACGGAATAAATCGCGACGGATGTCCGTTGCAAATTTGGACTCCCGGAGACCGATTGTGGCGACGATTGTGGCAATAGAAATTCGTCGCTAATATCGATCCCCGGGAGACCGGTTGTGGAGACGGATGTTGCGAAGGAAATCTGTCGCTAATTTGGACCCTCTGGAAACCCAACTTGGCGACGGAATTTGCAACGGGTATCCGTCGCTACGTCTGCATTCAGAAGCCACTAAACTACGACGGAAATTTGACATACATCTCGTCCCAATTTGACCTCTAAAATGTCGTCACGTCGTCGATTATCGTTACCAAATACGCCTTCACGTGGTCGTTAACGTTAATATTTCAAAGTTTTGCAATTTCAATTAATTAAAAATTTATCGGAACACAATATTATAACAAGCACTAATAAATTAAACCGAAATTGTTATTGTAAAATTAACCGTAACAAACATAGTTCGTACAAAACAATAACAAAGATACAAATCATAAAAAAAATATGACTCGGTGCCGTTGTCGTCGTCGTCTCTCGGTGGTGGGCGATGTTCTGGTGGGAAGGTCGACATCATCTTGGACACCTCAGCTTGGATGAAATTGTCCATTTGCGCCTACATATCTGCATGCATTTGTACCTGTATTTGTGAATACATTTGCGATTGCCATTGCGTTTGCATTTGCTTCATTTGCACTTCCATTTGCTCTTGCATCTGCGCTTCTAACTCTTGCATGCGGCATTGAACATCATCTTGGCTCATCTGAGAGGACGAACCAAGGGAGATGACCTGGCTCGATGCGCTCGGCTGCGAGAAGTGTTGATATATGCACCGGTCGCTGAACCGAGTCCGTACACCCGATGCTTCTTGTTCATGCCTTCAATGTCTAGAAAGGTCCGTGTCTTGTCCACGTCAGCCATGCTCGTATCTTGACTCTATCCGGTCGGTGGCTGGGATGAAGCAGCAATCTTCTGGGTTATAGCTTCCTACAATAACCAAGGAAAACATATTAGTTAGGTACAAAAAATGCGTCATAACATATATGTAATTTATGAATTACAGTCATCTTCTTCGCCCTCGAGTCTACCAGGACAGTCTTGTCCTTGTCCTTCCTCAATGTGTGTGTATGCATGTAGAACCCGGTTGCAGTCGGAGTGCGATCGAGGTCTTTGGACTAAAAAAAACAATACAAATTATTAGTGTGATAAAAAATTAATAAATTTCATTATACAAAAAAATAAAGTAAAGAATCAAACCATACTGCCGTAATAACCCATAACGGAACGGGAGCCTCCCGTGTGGCGCACTAATCCAGTGCCTTCACCAGCAGGGTCGCTCATCCGATTGGATTCAGCAATGCGAAACTTCTTCTTTCGGTCCTCCGAATCCCAAAAGGCCTTCTAGGCGACCTAAACCTCGTCGCTCACAGAGCGATATTGTACTCTAGACATATTCATCTTGTGAATGACATCCTTGTACCTGTAAAACGGAAATATCTTAAACATTACCGAGTAAAGCTAATAAGTCATTATAAAAGTAGTGATTTGCAACGTACCGAGTCACTGCATGTCTCATGAATACATGCTTGATGTAGTTCTCGTCGTATTCGGACTCGTCCCAGAAATATTCTTTTTTAGAAATAAAAAAAAACATTTTTCGCTTGAAGTCGTACATTAGCGTATTCCTAAAGCTAAAAATGGATAAATAATTACCTTGAACTCCTCCCAGTAAAAATCGGTCTCCTCAGACGACAGAAACCGCCATGCGCTACCGGACATAAAAAAACATTTCCGGAAGATCTCCCGCATAGAACGGGAGACTCGTCTAGAGTTGTGGAGCATCGACCCGCTGGGGTCTGGATAAATAAATACTCTTCCACGGGCATCCAACGGTGCCCGTGGAGCAGTAGCTCCTTGGTTTCCCTGAGCCGGACTGTCCGTGGCCGGTTCAACCTTGGGAACGACACCGAAGAACGTGCTAGCCCGTCCTTGGGCTCGTCCCCGACCACGGCCGCGCCCATGACCGGCTCTAGTGGGGTCACCGCTGCCTCCTTGTCCTCTCATATCTTCAACCATACATATTAAAATGGATAGATCCAACCTTAACTAATAACTTAATATATTATGATGTCGAACATGTAATTAAGTACTAGACACTAAAATAAAACACATCAATATGAATATTTCACATATAATGAACAATCTATATATAACACATCTACTTCAGTCAAGTTCCTCTTCCTCTTCCTCTTCCTCTTCGTCGAATGATGAAAAGTCAACTTCTGGTTCTTCGGCTGGAGGAATGTGCAACGCTTCTTCGTCAACTTCTTCATTCTGATCAACCAAGTTTGTGGGATCTTCATCTGTTTCGACGATAAGGGGATTTTCTTCATTGTCATCTTGGAGGGCCGGGACGGTTGTCTCGGGCATTTCAAGTTCTGACCTTGCCTCAATCTTGCATACTAGCCACCAATTTACTTTATCCCGTCTTCTACTTGGATATGTCAAGTACTTAATCCGGTCGGCCTGTTGTGCCAAGATGAACGGTTCATACTTATTGTATCTTTGTCTATGATTAACTTCCACCATGTTGTATCGACTGTTAGTGTGTGTGCCACTATCCGTGGGGTCAAACCAGTCACATTTGAATATGACGGTCTTCTTAATTGGTAGAGTTGGATACTCTAACTCAATTATGACAGTTAACACCCCATAAAAGTCATTTTCTCCCTTGACATATTGTGTTCCCCTTACGCAAACACCACTATTTATTGTAAGCTTGTCATGTTCATATTCTCGAGTTAGGAACTTGAAGCAGTTCGCATAGTACCCTTTTTATGTGTTGACCGTTCTACACGGTCCCTTTGCAAGGATCAGAATGAAGTATAGACAGTTGGATCTTTGATCTGTAGTTCAAGTAGACAGTTGCAAGAGTTTCAACACTTTGCAAGACTCAAAATATATCAATCTCACAAGTACTTACATGAGATTCGAACCAAGAGGAGAAATCAGTCTCAAACTTCCTTTCAATTTCTGTCTCGCTTATTCCATGGTTCCTTTTGCGCAACTCGGCCACAAAAACCCTTTAAAAGGAAAACATCCAAACTAGATCACAGTTGTAGAGTAGATATGTGATTGCACTTTATAACAACGCTTACTTTCTATGAGCTTCAATTTCAGGACATTTCATAAGAACATAGGTCCTAGAAGCAATAATCTCATCATCATCAAGATATATCTTGGTGCTACCATGCAGCGGCCTTCCCTTCGGTTTGAAAATTGATAGTCGGTTGACATTATCATCGACGTCCATATCAAAAGTTTCATTTCTTCTCAATCGCTTGGGTAACAGCGGATCACCTTAAGTGAAATAAAAACGATACAAATTTCGCGATTTCTTCTTGCAATATCCGTTGCTAATGCTTCCTTTGACCTTGCCTTTGTTGCTGACCTTTTTCTTCAACTTCCTCAAATATCTGTTTTTAGAATCTATTAGTTATAAATAGATAAAAGAATGGGAGGAGAAACAACAATTGTAGGATCAATACCTTTCAAATGGATACATCCATCGACATTGAACTGGCCCTGCCATCATCCTCTCGTAAAGGAAGATGCAGGGGGAGATGCTCCATAGAGTCGAAAAAACTGGGCGGGAAAATACGTTCCAGCTTGCACAGTATCTTTTGGAGTTCAAGATCCAAATGATGCATGTCTTCCTCTGTCAGTGAGGTGACAGTTAACTCCTTGAAGAAGATACTCAGCTCCGTTATTGGCTCCCACACATCTTTCGGTAGAAGCTCCCGAAGAGCGATTGGCAAAAGTCATTACATAAAAACATGGCAATCATGATTTTTCATCCGATGCATTTTCATATTGTTAGGATCGACACATCTGTAAAAGTTAGACGCGTACCAGTTTGGAAACTTTATTTTCTTATCCACTCAAGCAATACTCTTTTTGAATCCCTATCTAATACATACTTGGCCTTCGGAAACTTCCAAGTCACCCTATCTTTAGCTAGCTCAGGCCGATCACAAATGTCATTCAGTTCTTCCCTAGATTTTTCATTATCTTTTTTTTTCCCGGGGACATTGAGCACGGTATTGAAAACATTATTGAACATGTTTTTCTCAATATGCATGACATCTAAATTATGCCGAATGACATTCGTACTCGAGTAAGGTAAATCCTAGAAGACACTTTTCTTATTCCATCCATGTTTTTTGGACAGTAAAGCATTATGATTTTCTGCCTCAAATGATCCAGCTCAGCTACCATTTGATCTTTAGTTCTCACCCCCGTAAGCCTTTTTCGCTCTTGGCTGCCTTTACGAAAATCAGTGACATTTTTGCGAAGTGAATGACACGGAGGAAAAAACTTTGGAGAGCAATCAAACCACGACTGTTTACCACTCTTGGGCAGCGTGAATGCATCTATCTCTTCCATGCAATAAGGGCATGCTTGTCTACCAACAGTGCTCCTTCGAAACAACATAGAATATGAGGGGAAATCATTAATTGTCCATATAAGAGCCACTTTCAGTTC